>NW_028318949.1:7500-307500 GCF_062004578.1 Staurois parvus
TTGTACACCCTTGTATAAAAAAAAAAAAAAAAAAAAAAAAAACCAACACGCTATAAAATGTTGGGGGTGGGCGGTATTTTACGTATAAAATCTGGTATGTTTTAGAAATATGACTGATCTGTCTAAAGGTTAAAAAGAAAAAAACACACAAAAAACTCATACTTTATAAAAGAGCCCAAACTAAACTTGGCTCTGAGTCGACACTGAGCTGGCTTGGCATTAGAGAGGTTTAATATCCCCAAGCATATTACAGGTGTGATGATGCATAACACAGAGCTGTGTGGGAGCTGTAGAATTTAGCTGGCAGGTAAACTCCGAGTTCCCCATCGTACTGTTCCCTCTCTGCATCGTGCACAGTGTGATCGCAAATGCATTATGCATCCCTGAAAACCAATAAAAGGACTCCGGCCTAATCCAATGAACTTAGCTTGCCGTGCACATAACTCCGCTCCTTTATGGTATTCAGCCGTAGATAAATAGAATGAAACTACTAGCAGAGAGGAGGAAAGACCCCTTACCTTACCGTACCTCACTATGCAGCATTATACACAAGAGATAAACCGAATTAAGAACTCCCCATCTGCTTGTTAGAGGGTAGCCCCAAAAACTCCCTCCATTAGCCAAATGTAAAGAACCCCCTTAAAGCAGAATGTCACCCAAAAGGGGAAGTTCCGCTCTTCTTCCTCCTCCTCCTCTCCCCTCCACTGCCATATTTGGAATATTTTTTTTTTTTGGGGGGGGGGGGGGCGCAGTGATAGTGGGTACCTGGTTTTGACAGGTACCTGCTCCCACTTTCAGGAGGATTGCTGTGCCAGATCCGCCAGAAGTTCTCCTTTCCCCATTCCCTAACCGCAACCTTCTGGGACAGGTCACAGGTCCCAGCCAGACTCACGAGTGTCTGTTTATTAAAAGTCAGCACCTATAGTTTTTGTTTTTAATTTTTGCACAAGTGACTGAAGCTCTTCTTTTAAAGATGTTTTTTTTTTTTTTTGCATCTGTCCCCCGCCAGATCTAAGCCCCGGTTCACATATATGCAGCTGTGCAGGCCTCTTTTTGCACGGGCATGAGAACCCATTCATTTGAATGGACTGCCGTGCCCCGTAACATGCAAGAATGAAGTCCCTGCACTTCTTCCAAAAACGCAGTCCGCACGGGAACCTCGGGTCCCAGTACGGTCGCGGTTTCCAGTGCGGGCGGCGTGCCATTAGAACTAATGGTACCCACCCGCAGGTCCGCATTCTTCTGTGCAGGTGGTGCGGCTGCACGCATTTTTGTGCGGATCCACAGCGGCACCACCCGCACAGATGTGAACCTAGCCTAAGAGCAGAGAGCGGTGACTGTCTGTCTACTCTGCCCCCCTAGCACTCATTTGAGTGCTTGGTTATTGAGGGGGCAGGAGAAATTATGGTCAGGATCTTTCCTCCAGCCGGGACTGGCTGAGTGATGTCAGCCAACAGCCTTACCAACCCGCCTTCCCCAAATCAGCAAATTAAAGTACTCCTAAGCCAGGGGTGTCCAAACTATGGCCCTCCGGGTGTTAAGGAACTGCAAGTCCCATGAGACCTTTCAAGACTCTGACATCCACAGGCAAGACACCCAGAGGCATGATGGGACTTGTAGTACTTCAACAGCTGGAGGGCCTTAGTTTGGACACCCCTGCCCTAAGCCAAACAGGGAGACCTGTGGGCCAAGACTAGATACACCTATGTGGAAGAAGACATGGAGCATCTTGTCTGCATCTAATTTCAAGGTTCATATATTTATGTATACATATGGCATGGCACCCATGTAGAATGCCTGCAGAGAACCTCACTTTTAGGACTGTATGCACATGGCCTTACAATTGTATTGAGGCCCACATCTAAATTAAAGGGAATGTCTTAGGATAGAAGACTGGAAGTTGCCATTGTTTACTTGTTTTTGATGCATGCTCAGAGCAGTCACTCTCATCCTTGCTGGATTCATAATAAAAATGTTCTGGTTTGGAGATCCTAAGGAATTCTTGTTCTGGCTCTCTAAATAATAAAGAAAAAATTAGAATGATCACACTGAGCTTTAAGCTTTGATAACAAAACGCAAAATCCATACTTCTATACCAATAGGTTCCATTTTTTAAAAAAAGTTACGTAAATGAGGCCCCACATTGTTCTGTATTATGTCGCAATCATGGCACCACCTGCCTGGAGTTTGCATGTTCTTCCTGTGGCTACGTGGGTTTCTGCTGGGTACTCCAGTTTCCTCCCACACTCCAAAGACATGCTGGTAGGTTAATTGGATCCTAGCATGTGTATGTATGAATGTGAGTTAGAGACTTTAGATTGTAGCTCCTCGAGGGTTAGGGACTGATGTGAATGTACAATATATATATGTAAAGCACTGCATAATTGGACAGCGCTATACAAGTACCTGTAGTAAATAAATAAATGTGCAGTGGTTTGCTTTCTCCATTATTATCCTTTATAAGGAAAAATCTCTGCCGTTAATAATGAGCATTTATGACACTCATGGCCTCTCCCCTATACAGCCTAGTTGTATGAACACTATTCACATGCGACTATTGGGTCACATGAAACTGGCTGAGAAATACATATGTCCTGTACAATAAAAATAAACAAAACGACATTATTCAGTTTGATCTAGCCAGTGTTCGATGTGGACAGCAATTCTAAAACCCATCTAATGTACTGTCTCTTTTCCACAGTGCTAAACCCAGAGCAGACTGTTCTCACACTTGTTGCTCTCTCCAGTTTAAAATATGCATCCAGACAAGCCTGTAAATGAGAACATGATCAAAGTTGTTGGGGTCAGACTTGGAAAAACAATGGCACTGGTGCCTGTCAAAAGGTGATTCCCACTGCAGAGAAAGGTTCGAATTACCCCGTACTGCACGTTTTTCCACAATGCCACACAAATGTTGTCTTTACAGTCAAAGAGGGAAATAACTCCATCTATGTTTCACATACAACTTATTTTGCCACTGATATGCCCAAGGACCATGCGTGTAATTATTGCTTTAAAATATGGATTGTGTGACATTTTTTTTTTTTTTTTACAACAGAGCCCCAGCTGAATAAATCTTGATGTCAATGACAGGAAGGGGCTTTGGTGGAGCATTAACATAAATCTGACAAACGCTAATTTGATGGGTGGCTGTATCTGTCTGCTGCCCGACCAGTCTAGACAGTCTATTGAGAAATGTTAAAACACAACTGTTTGTTCCTTGTAACACCATCTGGAAATGGCAATAAGAGACTAGCCAGTGCCATTCACAAATGGGATCAAAGCATGCTAATGCCTTCATGAAGTCCTACACACAGAAAATTCAATCTGAGCTCACCCAGCAATTTTCTGAAGACCTTAACGAAGAAATCCCGTACTTTGTAAGCACTTAGCAAACCGTGAACTGAAAAGAAAAATGCTATGGGAGTTAGCAGACAGGGACACCCCCTCCCATAACTGCTCCAGACCCGACACTTCCCTGGCAGACAGTTTTAACTCATGAGATGCCCACTGATAGAGAGGTGTGAAGCATCTTGTTGGCATTCATTGCACTTCATACTCAAGTGTATTTCTCCTGCTCACTCGGCCATTAAACTCTACTCCAGCTTGACATCAAAGCAGTGGGGCCCCCCTATAGAACTTCTTCTATATGGCAAATATAAAAAGGCAGGGCCTTCTCCAAAGCATCTCAAATTTAGAAAACCCTCTCTGTAAATGGAACAAATGGCATGAAACTTTTTGTATGGCTGGGTGCATACGACACCTGGAGAAGTGGACAAAAAGAAAGTTTGACTGCATATATGGCAAATATAAAACCCTCTCTGTAAATGGAACAAATGGCATGAAACTTTTTTGTATGGCTGGGTGCATACGACAACTGGAGAAGAGGACAAAATGCTGCAGAATTCAGGATATAGACCGGCAAATCTTATAGCCAGCGGCTTATTTTAAAAGGCACCTTAGAATATTTAAACTTTGTCATACATATAAGAAAGTTTGACTGCATACATGACAAATATAAAAAGGCAGGGCCTTCTCGAAAGCATCTCAAATTTAGAAAACCTTCTCTGTAAATGGAACAAATGGCATGAAACTTTTTTGTATGGCTGGGTGCATACGACAAAGTTTATTCATCACCTGGAGAAGTGGACAAAATGCTGCAGAATTCAGGATACAGACCAGCAAACCTTATAGCCAACGGCTTTTTTTTAAAGGCACCTTGGAATTTTTAACCTTTGTCGTACATATAAGACAGTTTGACTGCATGGATAATATTCCCATTTCAGAAACGATTGTATGTTATGTTTAATTTTTAAATTGCTTTTGTAGAAGAGGGTGGACATCTTAATTTATTACATACAGTCTGTAATATGTAAGCACTGCTTCCTAGATGTGTTGTGGTTGATTGTCTTCATCCATTGCAAGTCTACCAGACATGGGGGGAGATTTACTAAGGCTCCATGTACATTAGCATTTTTTATAAGCTCAAAAAGAAGCTGGATAAAAAAAAATGCTGATAATAGTGCCTTTGTGCCGGTTTGTAATATCATTTTAGTGGCATTTAGGAGTGTTAGGTTTTTTTTCTAGCTTTTTTTTTTTTTTTCCTACATGTACTGTAAAAACGCTGTTAGGAGCGTTTCAGTAGCATTTAGGGGTTTAGGAGCGTTCAGTGTGTTTTTTTGGCAGAAAAACGCTCCCAAAAACATTTTTTTTCCTGCTCCTATACGCTGAAGCTTGAAAAATGCTACTGGCCTAAAAAAAGTGTTATGCTATGTGTCCATACACACTATTTGGCTTCTAGGAGCAGAAAACAAAAACAAAAAAAAATGCTAGTGTGCACTGAGCCTAAAACTGGACTGATGCAGCTCAGCATAGCAGTCAAATCATCTTCCACGTTTTATTCTCAAAGTCCAATTTAACAAGCTGACGTTAAAATCTGGTGCAGCTGAACATGGTAGCCAATCTGCTTCTGAGTCCAGCAGTTTTAGTAAATCTCCCCCCATGGTCTGTTTAACTGAAAACAACAAGCCATGTAGCCTAGTCTTTCGATTCAACATGTAGCAGTTTTTTTTCCCCACTAAAACTAGAATTTCAGTGAACACTTTTTTTGTACATTCTATCCAGAATATGGAATGATTAAAACTGTGTCAGGACCACTGTCCCTGGAACTCAATGGGCATGAAGAAGAAAATAAAAACCTAAAAATAAGTTCCTTCTTTGTCCTTATGGTAGAGATTTGCCTTTTCGTAATGGTCATTTATGCCGTACTGATTCATATAAAGTGTGAACTCTGAGCACAGGTCTACCTTAAAAGAATCAGAAAGAATTTTGAATACTTTTAAAGCAGAAACTAAAGCTGGTCATAGAAGGATCTAAATTCGGCCTGCTCAGCAGAGACAGGCCAAAATTTGATCTTTCTATGGCTGAACCTTTTCAATTTGGGTTAATTTAAACGATTGACCCCTACTGAGCAAGACTGTTGGTAAGTTTTTGTTCAATCGGCTGCAGCGCTGATCAGTGCATTCCGGTAGCGGGGGCGTTCTGCTGTCAGAATACAATAGCACAGTGGGGGGGTTCCCCCATCCACATTGAATGTGTGGATGGGGGAATCCGTTCAGTTTATTTTATCATCCTGCTGACTGTTAAATTAAAAAAAAAAAAAAAAAAAACTGGTCAGTGCATGGCCAGCCAAACTAGTCCTTCCCTCCCCTTCACTAAAAGAAATTAGCAATGATTTTTTTATGATACACAATGATTTAGCAAACTAAATGTCATTCAACTAGGGTTTACATCTACTTTAGGTAGGCAAAAAAAAAAAAAAATCACACACACAAGGTTTGTGTTTCTCCTTTAAATACGAGACTCCTGCTTTCCCTACAGCAAGCATAAATACAAGATATGAATGACTAAGAGCCAACAGATATACTTTTTCTTTGTGCACTTTTGCATGTAGGTTCTTTTGTTAATAAGAAGAAGAAAAAAATTAAGAAAATGCAACATTCCGTAATAAAAACAGTATCTGCAAACTTTTTTTTTTTTTTTATAAGAAGGTGCTAAAACCCCCGTTTTTGCTGCTTGAGCTCCATTGCGTACAATTCCAAAAAGGGGAAATCCCCTTCTAGACAGCTATCATGGGAACAGGTGTGCTGTTTGTGAATTTAAACTTGATTAATTTCTTATTGCTTTAAAAAGGTATCATTGACAATAGTTGCAACAATAAATAGAGATTGTGAATCTCAAAAACAAGAGCCAGCAATAATATAAGAAAAGTACTTTAAATACTTGTTCAAAGGTAAAAAAAGTAAAGAAACGATAGCCATGCACATCAAACGGTGCATTGGGCAGCACAGTGGGCAAGCGATAAGCATCCTAGTTGTGCAGTTATGGGCTCTAAGGATCAATTCTGACCTCGGACACCTGTCCTTGGATGCTCAGAGTTCCACAATTCGAAGCTGAACTGTAAGTGAATGCCCCTAGGGCAGGGTTTCTTAACCTTCTAAAAATAACAGATCCCCAGTGGATTGAGCAATAAATCGAAGAATTAACATTTATGAAGCCTTCCTGACACCAAGGATGGGATTATTTACAAGATGAAAAGTGAGAAAATTGTGGAACCACTCTGTTCTAAGACAACATTTGCCTTTCCATGGTGACCGAATCAAGGTGTAGGTGCTACTTGTGTTTATATAAATACTGTGGGGTTTCTTGGCACTCATTAGAACTGAAGAAATAGCTTTGATAAGCTAAGGCAGCCCATGGGATTACTCGATTTTCTTTCCTTCCACCAGAAAATCGCTTGAATGCTTCCATTGTGCATTGTCTGAGGGAAGGAGCAGGGCGCAAAACACAATAGTTACTGATAGCAGCTATAGCCGCTGGCTGTAATCAAATATCAAAAGAATCAGACAAGTTGGTTGTACCCAAGTCAATAGATAGACTTGGGTACAATCAGCCTTCCAGTACACAGACTGAATCTTGGCCAGTCCCTGCTGAACCAACTGAATTTCGATTCATGTATGGCAGGCTTAAGAAATGTTTTCAACATTACAGAACAAGTCCAGTTGAACATTACTAACTACTACTAGATAAAAATACAGCTACAATACAAAATGATTCTGGCAGTTGGTCTAACTGCAACCAAAACTTTCATTTTTGAATTTTGGATATGTTGAGGAAAATGTAGAACTTCTGTCTGGAGTATATACAGTGCATCCAGAAAGTACTCAGAGCGCTTAAGTTTTGCCACATTTTGTTATGTTACAGCCTTATTCCAAAATGGATTTAATTCATTTTTTTCCTCAACATTCTACAAACAATATCCCATAATGACAATGTGAAAGAAGTTCGTTTTGAAATCTTTGCAATTTTAAAAAAAAAAAAACCAAAAAAAAAAAAACCATGTACATAAGTATTCACAGCCTTTGCTCAATACTTTGTTGAAGCACTTTTAGCACCAATTAGTCTCAAATCATTTTGAGTATGATGCTACAAGCTTGGAATACCTATTTTTGGGCAATTTCTCCCATTCCTCTTTGCAGTACCTCTCAAGCTCTCTCAGGTTGGATGGGGAGCATCGGTGCACAGCCATTTTCAGATCTCTCCAGAGATGTTCAATCAGGTTCAAGTCTGGGCTCTGGCTAGGCCTCTCCAGGACATTCACAAAGTTGGCCCGTAGCCACCCCTTTGTTATGTGGGCTGTGTGCTTAGGGTCGTTGTCCTGTTGAAAGATGAACCGTCGCCCCCTGTCTAAGGTCCAGAGCGCTCTGGAACAGGTCTTCATCAAGCATGTCTCTGTACATTGCTGCATTCACCTTTTCTTCGATCCTGACTAGTCTCTCAGTTCCTGTCGCAAAAAAACATCCCCACGGCATAATACTCCCACCCCAATGCTTCACTGTAGGGATGGTATTGGCCAGGTGGTCCTCCAGACATGACGCTTGGCATTCAGGCCAAAGAGTTCAATCCTTGTTTCATCAGACCAGAGAGTTTTGTTTCTCATGGTCTGAGAGTCTCTCAGGTGCCTTTTGGCAAAATCCAGACAGGCTGCCATTTTTATTTTACCGAGGAGTGGCTTCCATCTTCCTCTCTACCATACAGGTCTGATTGCTGGAGTGCTGCAGAGGTGGTTGTTCTTCTGGAAGGTTCTCCTCTCTCCACAGAGAAACGCTGGGGCTCTTTCAGCGTAACCATTGGGTGCTTGGTTACCTCCCTGGCTAAGGCCCTTCTCCCTCGATCGCTCTAGGAAGATTCCTGGTGGTTCCAAACTTCTTCCATTTACGGATGATAGAGGCCACTGTGCTCCTTGGGACCTTCAATGCTGCAAAACTTTTTCTGTACCCTTCCCCAGATCTGTGCCTTGATACAATCCTGTCTCAGAGATCTATGGACAGTTCCTTGCATATATTACTTGGTTTGTGCTCTGACATCCACTATTAACTGTGGGACCTTATATAGACAGGTTTATGCCTTTCCTAATCATGTCCAATCAACTGAATTTCCCATAGGTGGACTCCAATCAAGCTGTGAAAACATCTCAAGGATGATCAGTGGGAACAGGATGCACCAGAGCTCAATTTTGAGTGTCATTGCAAAGGATGTAAATACTTACATGTGGGGTTTTTGTTTTTCATTTATCATAAATTGCAAAGATTTCAAAATGAAGTTCTTTCACGTTGTCAATATGGGGTATTGTTTGTAGAATGCTGAGGAAAAAAATGAATTTAATCCATTTTGGAATAAGGCTGTAACATAACATGGGGCAAATGTTAAGCGCTGTGAATACTTTCTGGATGCATTGTAGAAGTTCTTATTCTAATACCATTTCACAAGCCCCAATTCTGTCACCTTCCGATAAATTCAAGCCAATGGTGGGGAAAGATAACAGTCTACCATTTCAGCTTTGCTACTTTCGAGAAATGTGGAAAGAGGGGGACGGAGAAACCATGATTTCCAGTTGCTCATTTTAAAATCCTGCGGAATTCCAAAGAATTTATTCTTTGTACTGGGAAACTACTGCAGACAAAACTCAGCAAACAATCTTATCATTGTCAAACAAAACAAGCGAGAGGTTTGTCTCTCACATGCACAGCCAGCTGATGAGTAAAATGAAGCCAGGGTAGGAAGAGGCCAGCTATTGAGTTGTTTCACTCTAGTTATGCCATCCATAATATAATAATGAATTGTAAAGGGCAGCCCTTTCCTCAGCAGTAGAGTATAGCATACAAAAATAAATCTTCACACTTTTCTATCAAAGGCCTCATATACAAGACCTTGTACACACAAATACTAAAGAAAAAAAAAACAGGAAAGTTACCAGGCACTAGTCATCACTCAGTGCAGAACTATACTAAACCATATGTCTCTTAGCTAGGCTTGCCAATTTCACCTGCATAGAGATATAAACATACTATACATCTAAAAGTTTGTGGACACCCATCACACCTATATAATGTGTTGGACATCACATTTCAAAATCTCCCTCTCTTTGCAGCTATAATAGCCTCTACTCTTTGTAGAACGCTTTAGTCAAGATTTTGGAATGTGTAAAAATTTGTGTCCACTGAGAAAAAAGAACATTTGCGAAGTCAGGTATGATGTTAGAGGAGAAGGATGGCTTGCAATGAGTTTCCATTTCATCCCAAACATATTCAGTAGGGTGCAGGTAGGTCAGTGCCCTGTGTAGGCCACCTGAGTTCCCCCACACTAAACTTGTTAAGCTGCATCTTTATGGAGATGATTACACAAAACAGCACTCTAGGCAGCCTTTTGGCTCACCTTTACCAGCTTAACAGGGTCCATCCTTCCTCAAGCTGTTGCCACGAGGTTGGAAGTAGCACAATTGTCAATGTCTTGTACTATATGCTGTAGTAACAGTGACTTTCACTATAAGCACCTAAACTCAGTAAATTGGGTGTCCACATATTTTTAGCCATATAATGTGGACAATCTCAGAAGAGGCAAAGGCCAAAGCCAACAAGAGGATTGCTAATGTGACATGGCCTTAAACCTATGTTACTGAACAGGGGAATACATTATACCTCATTTGGCATTATGAACTATTCAGCTAGCACTTCACCACTCTAAAGTCTACTGGCTTTTTTTTTTTTTTGCGTCTTAATGGATTTTTATCTACAGTATGGGCCAATAGTTATGGGTGAGATGGGGGAGTGGACTGGCCAAAGCAATGACTTCATAGCAAAAGCCTGTGTTTGCATAATACAGCAGCTGTCCAAAAAACTGGAGACAAGTGGACATGGACCTGTCAGCCACCCGCTCTGCTACGATCGGCAGGGGATCAGAGGACAGATCCCCTGCTGATCAAAATGGATTCCACCCAATGTGAAATCCACAGATACCGCCCAAATCGCCCACTCTGCTCCTCCCATGATATCCTCATCTCTAGCTCCCTCATCACCTCCTCCCACGCTCGCCTCCAGGACTTCTCCAAAGCCTCTCCCATCCTCTGGAACTCCCTACCACAGCATGTCCGGTCAGCCCCCACCCTGTCTGCCTTCAGGCGATCTTTGAAAACTCACTTGTTCAGGGAAGCCTACTCCATCTCTACCTAAGAACTGTACTTGAATAACCTCCGCCAAATTATCCCCCGCAGTTATCACCTTTTGTATCACCTATTCCAGCAGGGCCCTCCTATTCCTTCTGTACTGAAATGTATTGTAATTGTACTGTCTCCCTTATATTGTAAAGCACTGGGCAAACTGTTGGCACTATAAAAATCCTGTATTATAATAATAATAATATTGTGAAAGGGGACCAAGACTTTCTGCATATAGAATGATCTTTTATTCCTTTCCTCATTCCATGAATAAAATAGTCTCCCACCTCCCTACCAAATGGTGCACCTCTTACCTACATTCTTGGGGTTGCTTTGACCTGCTATTTATATAAAAGAATAAAAAGAACGCACAATTTTCTGTATAAAATACTGAATTCATGCCCACATCTATTTTTGTAAATCCAAAGTCTTGTTCATATGAGCGTACCTAGGTGTACACTTGTGTGAAGGGTTATCTTCGCTCACATGGAATGCACTGGTGTTCTATGCATCCTTGTGCAGGCATCCCCATTCATGTGTATTGTGATGCTGCGGCACGGACACAGCCGCTGGTCCCAGTTTGCAAGCCATGCTAGTGTGTGTCTCTAAACGCAGACAGTGTGCATTATGGGACATGCACCACCACTTGCGTAGCTCTCAGTTTAGAACGGCTGTGTCTGTCCAGCTGACGAGTCCCAATAGACACGAATAAGACTACCATGCAGGCAAATGGTGCCCTTCGCATACAGATATACCCAGTTGAATGAGGCCTTAAAATATATTAGAGGTTAAAAATAAAAGAAAAAACAGTATCTGTGTTGCCCAAGGCAACCAATCAGCTTCCAACTTTCATTCTTAAACCTGCCCAAGGGGACAAAGGCAATATGTGATTGGCCGCTGATAAAACACAGACCTTTCGTTCTTTGAGAAGCTCTTGGATGTCAACTTTTTTTTTTTTTAATCAGAGCACAAGAAAGCAATATGATGAACATAAAATTGGCTGAGAAAACGTAATAACATTTGAATTAAATAAAACACCAAGCCCACATGATTTGTCTCATCATTTCATATCAATAAACAATAGAACATTTTGAACAGATTTATGAGCATTTGTCAAAGAAGTACTGGACGGTTTTGTATATATCGTGGAAAAGCCCTCAAACAAACTAGGCAGTGAAGGTTGAATCTTTCAGACACTTGTATACAAGAAGTCGGTTCAACAGTGCAAAGAGCCATGCAAAATACTGGAATCAAAATGTATCTCTCACTGATCGGACTACAGTAAACTGAGATGTGATTGGCTGCGGAGTGACAGCACTGTGGAAGTCATCAACAGTTCTATACATCAACCTATCAGATAAGTCTACATAAGACACAGCCCTCAATCACCCAGTTCAAAGCAGCCTTTGTCTGTAAACAGTGAGCAGTCTACATTGAACCATAAATCTATGTAATTTAGCATGCTGAAATACAACACAGGATCCCATCCTGGAGCAGACGTCTGCCACCAGTGTCCTTTTTCCATGACCTTGCACAGGTTGCCATCAGCTGAGACAACCAGACAGAGCGGCTTAAAGGGATGCAACACCGGTCAATCAAATGTTTTGACTGGAACACATGTTTTGTAGATTTTGCCAAGTCTACCATGCTAAAGCTGAGTTCTTGCCAGGCATTCTTCACATTTATCTTATAGCAGTTGGCGAATCTGCTGCACTGTCAGGGACACATATGCTGATCCCGAGGGTCCCAAGGGCTGCTTGTTACACTTTTTAATTATAAAGAATAAAAAACAGACATGCAGAGTGTTCTAATGAAGATGCTCATCTCCACCAGCAATCACGGCACTATACAAAGGAAGACTGCACCCTATCTGGAAGTTAAAAAAAAATGATATATTTTACACACACACACACACACACACACACACACACACACACACACACACACACACACACACACTTTCTTGCAGCAAATCCAAGCAGATACCATGTGATTGGTCATTACAGTGAGCACATGGTTTTGTTTACTTTGCTGGTCCCTCCCTTTACCACCAGTGGAGTATTTAGGTTTTGTGCTGCCCTAGGCAACACAAAAATTGGCTCCCCCCCACAGAGAGAGCATGACACCAAACCCCCCCCCCCTTCACCCTGACAAAGAGAAAGCCTTCCACTACAACCACCCTCCATACACTGGCCACCCCACCCCTCAGCGAGAGAGAGAAAGACAAACAAACACTCACCTTCACAGCTCCAGACATCCCCAGGATTGACAGGCTCTGCATACACCATCAAGCAGCCCACAGCCTCTCTCGGATCCCACCTGGTCCCTATGCCGCACATGTTCCTTCTTCTGTCCCCCTGTAAAATGCAACCCTAGGCAAGTGCCTTGTTTGCCTTGTGGTAAATACACCCCTGCTTACCACAGAGAAAGTAAAGAGATCAGTGCTTGTGAAAGGGCACAAAATTAATGGATTGGCGTCTGCAGCTGCTGCTTCATTCACTCTATTGCAGCAATTTTTTTTTCTTAAACTTTCCTGCCCCCTTCTTCTCCTACACATACTATATCCAATACTGACCTGTAGATTACCCCCTCACCTTCCTTGTCCTATATATCCTATAGAAGTTCTGGCATGTTTTTTCATTTTCAAAAAACTGTGGCAACAAATTAGATTACCTTGGGGTTTCTACATTCCCAAAAAAAGGATATTTATGGGGGGGTTTCATACTATTCCTGGAATTTTTACTTTTACTATAAAGGAGAAAAGTCAAAACTTTACTTTCTGTTATTTAAGAAAAAAAAAAAAAAAAAAAAAAAAACATCCCTTATTAAATACCATTAAAAGAAAAATGGTCTAAAAAAAAATGATCTGAAATTAATTTTGGTCCAGTGTTGCATGATGGAGTAATTTTGAAACGATCACAGTGCTCACAGCTGGAAAAAAAGGCATTACAGGCTGGTAAAGAAGTGGTTAAAGATGAATTAAAAGGTATGAATATTTTATACATAGTTAAATTAGTCCAGTTTGAACCAACATGACTATGCATGTACCATGCCTGGCCGATGCCTGAATGCTTCACATGTTCACTGAGTGCAAAGCATTCTCTGAATGGCTTTTCACAGCTAAATAAATTGACACCCCGGTCACATTAAGCCTGACTTTGAAATTGTGTGAATTACAGTGAAGTCGCATGATTTCAAATTCGGGGGACATGCCGATTTCAGGTGACACAGATGTCTATGCAAATTGCATAAAAAGTAGTACATGTACTACTTTAGAAATCGGTGCAACTCTGACCAAGTCGGAACCGCACTGATTTGGACGCTGTAATTGTGAGCAATAGGGTGTGACTTGGCATACGATTTGCAAGTCACATGGCATACAAATCGCATGCCAAGTCGCACCCAGTGCGACTGGGGTATACATCTTCATTTAAAAACTGCATTTTGTATTTACTCAGTTATCTTTGTGAGATGTTAAAATTTGTTTGATGCTCTGAATCATTTAAGTGTTACAAAGTAACAAATATGCAAAAAAAAAATTGGTCCATGCTGAACCAATGTAACTATGCATAAAATATCCATAGCTGGAATTCTTCTTTAAAATATCAGAATAGCAGCTTCCTACAGATCCTTGCACAGCATCAGGACAACCAGAACTGTATGCACAGCACTGTCATTCTAACACTACTAACATGCTTTCAAGAGGTGAGAGTACAGGGATCATAACAAAAAATGGTGAAGCGCTATGCAAATGCAACAAATCAGTGAATATACACACAAATATAGGTGAATAAATATACATTAATAAGCAATAATTAAAACATGAGACTCCAATCTTTTAAATAATATAGAGTGACGTGCTTAAAACAGCAACACATTGTGCAAAAACAAGTGCCTGGTCTGCCAATAAAAATATAAACACACCAGGTTAAATGAAATGTATACCCAAAATAGATATATATACATAAATAATATTAACGTGAGACTCCAATCCTTGAAATAATACAAAGTGACCCGTGCTTAAAAACAGCAACACACTGTGTAAAAAATGCCTGGTCTGCTAAACAATATGTATACACACCAGGTAGAGTGAAATATATACCAAAAATTAGATATCCATTATTAATATATTAAGTGATAGGTGCAACAACACAAATAGAAAAAAATAAACGACAATTGAATAAAATCGTTCAGTGTAAACATCGATAGTGACCAGTCCAACAAAAAGTGCATCAAACGTCTGTGCACACTATAAGTGCTCTCAGTGACACTCTTTGTGACTTATCCCACAGTGGCTAAAGTGCCTCCTCACATCGACCCTTAAGGGCCACAACACCTTGGGTAATCCTCAAACCAGACGGCTTCCCACACTATGGCTCTACTGACTCCAATCGGGCTCCGATTATAACTCAGCGCATCAAATATCCTTTTCGCACAATAGGCTCAGGCATGCATGACAGGGGTAAAGAAAAAGACCTCCATAGTGTCATACCGCTTTATTAATGAAAAAAATGCCAAATAAATGGACACTCACATTAAAATCCTATTAGTACAGCAGTTTCCCATGTGCTATGGGTGTACTAGGGGCCTCGGGTGTACCAAGATGGCGTCCAAACCAGAAGTGCATCACTGCTGAAATCAGAAGTGTGTCACCGCACATGCTCTCTACACGTTACACCACGATAGGACACGTGGCTTCCTCAGGAACAGAGTACAGGGATCACCTCCTCAGCGTTTTGCTGGGATATACACAGGGGCGGACTGACAACTCATGGGGCCCCCGGGCAATAGGGGATCATGGGGCCCCTGTGTCCTTGCCCACACAAAAAAAAGCCTATAAAAAAAAAAAGGTACCAGGGGCATTTCATGGGGCCCCCTACTGACCCCGGCCCTTGGGCAGTGCCCAAGTATTCGATGGTCGGTCCACCCCTGGATATACAACATGTAGAAACCCGGTCGCTGTCCTTAATCACTTCATTACTGGGAACTTTTACCCCCTCCTGCCCAGGCTAATTTTCAGCTGTCTGTGTTGTCGCATTTTGAATGACAATTGTGCGGTCATGCAACACTGTACCCATAAAAAAAATGTATTCACACAAATAGAGCTTTCTTTTGGTGGCATTTAATCACAACTGAGTTTTTTTGTTTTTGCTAACAAAAAAAACAAAAAACAAACTTTTGAAAAGAAAAAAAAAGCATTTTTCTTTGTTTCTGTTAGAAATGTTTGCAAATAAATAACATTTCTTCATAAATTTAGGTCAAAATGTATTCTGCTACATTTCTTTGGTGAAAATACCCCAAATTAGTGTATATTATTTCATCTGCAGGAAAGTTATAGAGTCCACAAACCATGGTATCTGACAATCAATCAATCCTGATGTACTGACGGTCCATCTCATTTCTTGAGGCCCGAAAACACCAGGATAGTACAAATACCCCCTAAGTTTCCCATTTTTGGAAAAGAGACAGTGCGATGTATTTTATAAGAGGCATGGTGAGTTTTTTGGAGATTGTATTTTTTTTGTTGCAATTTTTTGGAAAATGTAGGAAAAAAAATTATTTTTTTTTGTTTACGTATTGTCACCAGTCCAGTACAGCACTATTATATAACTGGTGTGGTGGTGATCAGAGACACTGACTGGTGACAGTATGTAAAAAAAAAAAATATATATTTTTTTTACATTATTTTGTTCCTTTTTTTACTATTTTTTTGCCAACACACTGTGACCAAAGCAATACAATGTTAGAATAGTAACATTGAACTACTCTGGGCAAATGATCAGGATATATATTTTTTTTTTTTGTAACACATTATGATTGCTAATACCAATGTATTTCATTGATATTTGCAATCATTGTTACTGAATGAAACTGATTCATTCAGTCTTTTGTTGCAATCAGCTGTGATTGGGCAAAGCACATAATACAGATGGGCTGTGATTGGCCCTGTCTGTACCATGTGACTGCTTTGACCAATCATAGCTAACAACACAATTGTATACAATGGATGGCATGACAGGTAGCCATCCATTGTATACAATTGACATGTGATCTGCTGCGATTGGTCACAGCGATCACATGACACTGGCAACGGGGCGGTGTAGTGATATGTCATTGGATTTGTCCCGTGGACACAGCTGGTGACAGATCGCACCGAGGCCACATGAGCGGCTCCTTTTGACAGGATGTGTCCCGCCTGGTCGTCAATCTGCTATAGGCCAGATGGGAAGGTGTTAAAGTAGTAGTAAACTGCAAGAAAAAAAAAATCTCCCTGCAAGATAAGAGCATAATGTGCATCTCATACTAGCACAATATGAAAGACTTACCTGAAAAAGAAAGCCCTCCAGTGGAATACTGTCATGGCTTCCCATAGCTTGCATATTCGCCTTGTCTTCCTTCCAGGTTTGCAGGCAGCGACTGTCTGACTGGCCGAGCTGCCAATGATGTCACTCCCACGCATGAGTTTCGGCTGCGGCACAGCTCTCTCAATGAACGGCACGCCATCCATTGAGAGTGCAATGTGCATGCACCGGTGCCGTCACAGTAAATATCTCCTAAACGGAGCACATTTAGGAGACATTTACAGTACCTACCGAGAAGCCTTATTGACCGCCTTCCACCCACCATAGAAGGTAATGATGGGAGCGTCAATCTGTCTGTCTGGGAGGACATCATATGATGTCATCCCACTCTAACCTTGCGTGCGTGCCCCCAGGGGCACGCAGTGCGGCGATCGGTGGTGCGCGGTGTCCCTGTGACACAGCAGATCAGCAGAAAGAACCGATGACATCGGCTCTGTCATGTGATCAGCTGTGTCCAATCACAGCTAATCGCATGTAAATAAGGAAATGCCGGTTACCGGCATTTCTCTCCTCTCGAGTTGTCACGCTGACAGATCGTGTGGAGAGCTGGTAATCTGCATTCCTCAGAGGGGACATGTACACTGATCATCAGGGCACTGATGATCATTGGGCCGGATGATCAGTGTAGCCCCATCAATGCCACCTGCCAGTGCCCATCAGTGCCACATCAATGCCACATAGTGCCTACCAGTGCACATTAATGCCACATATCAGTGCCCATCTGAGCTGCCTTTCAGTGCCAACTATCACTGCTGCCAATCAGTGCCGTCTAACAGTGACCGTCAGTGCCACCTCATTAGCGCACATCAGTGAAGAAGGAGAAAAATTACTTCTTTAAAAAATTTTATAACCGAAACTAAGAAAAAAACTTTTTTTTTTCTTCAAAATTTTCGGTTGTTTTTGGTTTGTTTAGCAAAAAAAAAAAAAAAAAAAAAACAGGAAGTTATTAAATACCACCAAAAGAAAGCTCTGTCTAAAAAAAAATGATAAAATTCATATGGGTACATTGTTGCATGATTGCTCAATTGTCATTCAAAGTGCGACAGCGCTGAAAGCTGAAAATGGGCCTGTGCAGGAAGGGGGTGAAAGTGCCCGGTAGGCAAGTGGTTAAAGGCTTACCTGTAGGTAACACAAGGTTTACTTCCACGTTCACAAATGAAGCAAGTAGGGACTTGTAAATAAGACGAGTGTTAATGACCTGTCTGGTGGGCAGTGTATCCCATCATATCTCTGCTCAAGGACTACAACCACAACTGGTATCTTTCATTTCCGGGTGTTTTGGTCCTGTATCAGATGGTGGTACCTCTCACCCATCAAGGCATCCAACACTCCCAGAGGCATCTGATACCAGTGGCAGCCATAGCTAACATGGTCACTACCTTAAGAAATAAGACCTGTTTGTGCTGCCTGCAAAGATGAGAAGAAGGTTGGCTGAACAGAAATACGGGCAAAATGGTGGTTCACATGTATGTATTTCAACTGCGTCATTACTTGGAGTTTGCATGGAATAAAGATGTTACGCTTAACAAGATAGTAATAGATTACAGGAGAATTTAGATAAATAAAGCAATATCATCACTTAGATGGATAGCTAAATGAATATTACAAACATGTCAGGTTATGCAACTGCTTGTGTTCATGCATGACCCATTCTATGGATACTGCTGGGAAATGGAGATGCAGAACTGGTGAACAGTAAGCTCGGCAGCAGAACTCAATGACAAGCAGCAGCTGCAAAAGCAATCAAAAAGGTAGATGGATAAAAAGACGTAATGCTAGCATAGTAATGCCCTTCTACAAATCACCTTGAAGGACACATCTATAACAGTGTACAGCTTAAGGCACAGCACTGTACGAGAGACATCGTAGTTTTACAAGAGGGTTCAAAAGCCGTACACCACCTAGAAAGAGGGATGTAGAATGTTACAAAAAAAAGGGAAGAAAAGTGAACCTTTAATCACTTCAAGTCTAGAAATATTTACCCCCTTCCTGTCCAGGGCAATTTTCAGCTTTCAGTGCTATCACACTTTGAATTGCACAGTCATGCAACAATGTACCCATATGATTTTTTTTAGCATTATTTTTTAGACAGATAACATTTTATTTTGGTGGTATTTATTCACCCATATAAATGCAAAAGTCCAAACATTTTGAAAAAAAAAGTGTTTTCTTATAAAATTTTGAAAATCTTGGCCAAAATTTATTCAGTTATCTTTTTAGTAAAAAAAACAAAATAACAAAATTAGTTAAGCAAAAAGTAGAATTTAAAAAAAATTTTTTTTACATTTTTATATTATTTATGTTTTTTTTTTAAACATACTGTCACCCTAGTAGTACAGTGTCACCATAGTGACACTGTAATACTTGTGGGGGGGGGGGGGGTGACGATTTTTTTTTTTTTTTTTTTGTACACCGATTGCTTTTACACCCATAAAGGCTGTAAAAGCAATAATTTCTCCTTCTCTCTGGCTGCATTCTTGCAGCCATTGAGAAATACTGTGTGAGCTGTGATTGGTCACAGCTTGTCACATGGTACAGGGCTGTTGTGAATAGCCTTGTACCATGTGATCTCTGTGATCATTCACAGATTTCACACGTAGTAAGCAATGATATCAGAAGTTTCATCTTGCTTACTACTATTCATGTAATCACTGATTGGCCAATCAGTGATCACAAGATCGGGACGTCACACAGAGGTACCATACAGTGATCGGTGTTCTGCGGGAGCGCGCAGAGTCCAAAATTGCGGGCACAGTTTATGAACGGCAACCCGCCCCTGCACTGCCCCCATCTGGCCGTTTACATACATGGGCCGGACAGGAAGTGGTTAAAGTGACACTAAACAATATTCTTATTCTCCAAAAATAATACACATCCACTACTTTATGGCCATGTAATCTATTTTTATGAAGTTGTTTCGTAGTGCTTTTCTGTCCCTTCACAATGTCCTCCATGAGCTTCCAAACCTCTCCTTTTCACCCCATACTTAAGTTTGTAACCAACATCCACTGCTCGTTCCAAGCAAAACAATCATGTGCACTGCTCTATGAACCTTTCAATTCCACAGGCCATCTCAGGGGCAAGAGAGGGTGGCTAAGGTCCCACATACAATGGGAGAATGAACATACTTTGCAACTAATTGGCAAGGTCTTGATCAGATTTAGTTGATCAGATGTTCCAGATTAACAACTTTGTTCAACTCTCTTTGTTCCAGATGGACGCCATAAGATGTCCTCCCGGATTGCAGCTCACGCATGGCCATGCGGCTGTGATCTGTCCCCGACTGCATCTGTCTGACACAGCTGATGACAGATCACTGTACCGACCCACTGCCAATAGCATGTGATCACTGTGACCTAACACCGCAGATTACATGACAATTGTAAACAATTAATGGTTTTGATTCATGCTGTTCATCGTGTACAATTGTGTTGCTAGCTGTGCTTGGTCACAGTGATCGCATGGTACAGACACGGCCAATCACAGCCCATCTGCACTATGTGATTAGCTGTGGCCCATCACAGCTAATCACAACAAAACATACTGACTTAACCACTTGACCTCCAGAGGATTTACCCCCCTTAATGACCAGGCCTCTTTTTGCTACTCGGCGCTGCACTAATTCAACTGATAATTGCGCGGTCATGCAATGCTGCACCCAAACGAAATTTACATCCTTTTTTTCACACAAATAGAGCTTTCTTTCGGTGTAATTTGATCACCTGTGCGCTTTTTATTTTTCACGCTATAAACAAAAGAATGCCAAAAATTTAGAAGAAAAACAATATTTTTTACTTTCAGCTATAAAAAATATATAGTAAACTCAAAGTTGGTTATAAATTTAGGCCAAAATGTATTCTGCTACATGTTTTTGGTAAAAAAAATCCCAATGAGTGTATATTGATTGCTTTGTGTGAAAGTTATAGCGTCTACAAACTATGGTACAAATACTGCAATTTACGCCATTTTTCTGCTATACAGCGCTGCACTAGTTTAACGGACAATTGCGCGGTCATGCAATACGGTACATAAATGAAATTTACATCCTTTTTTTCCCCACAAATTGAGCTTTCTTTCGGTGGTATTTGATCGCCTGTGCGGTTTTTATTTTTTGCGCTATAAAAAAAAAATGGCTGACAATTTTGAGGAAAAAAAAACAATATTTTGGACTTTGTGCTATAAAACATGTCCAGTAAAGAAAAAAATGCAAAAATCAAATTTAGTCATAAATTTCTGCCAAAATGCATTCTGCGACATGTCTTTGCTAAAAAAAAAAAACCCCAATACGTGTAAAATAATTGGTTTACGTGAAAGTTATAGTGTTTACAAATGGCGGGAAAGATACTGGGATTTTTAGGGTTTTTTTATACTAATAATGGCGGCGATCAGCGAATTATGGCGGCGATCAGTGACTTATGGCAGCGACCAGTGACTTATGGCGGGACTGCGGCGGACATTCTGACATTGGGGGGTACTGACTTGGGGTCACTGACATCCCCAAAAACACTAATACAGTGATCAGTGCAAAAAAAAAAAAAACACTGACACTGTACTAATGGCACTGGGGAGGAAGGGGTTAACTTTATTTTGCAGGGAAGGGTTATCTGAGTGAGGGGAGTGTTTTACTAGGGGGCGGGGGTGTGTGCTGGACGGGACAAGGCTGATCGAGAGAGAAACTCTTCTTTCTCGATCAGCTCATCCTCGAGCTGCCAGGGAAGTGACAGACAGCACAGCTACTGCAGCTGTGCTGTCTGTCACTGTTTGCCGCCGATCGCCGGGAAACAGCCGGTAAAGACCGGCTGTGACCCGGCGACTGACATCCGCGGCGGTGATCGGCGGGACAGATAGGGCGGCCGCGCGCCCCCTATCTGTTTACGAAACACGCGTTTTAAAACGTGGTTTTGCCTGCCAGTGCCGCCGTATATGTACAGTGGCAGGGCGGCAAGTGGTTAATCAATTTCATTCTGTCAAAATGCTTGGTTATGGCAGTGAAAAATCCTGATCACTTCCCCAGAGTAGTACAATGTTACTATGGTAACATTATATTGCTGAGGTAACAGTGTGTTAAAAAAAATTCATTTAAAAAAAAAAAAAAAAATTGGTGACCGTACAAAAAAAAAAAAAAAAAAAAAAAAAAAAAAAAAAAAAAAAAAAGGATTTCAGTGTCCCAGATCACCACCATGCCAGTTATATGATGACACTTGTACTGCACTGGTGACAATATGTAAAAAAAAAAAAAAGAAAAAGGAATTATGAAAAAAAAATGTTTTTTTAATTTCTTTATTTTCCAAAAAATTATGACTAAAAATTAGGTAAAAGAACTAACTAGCCACGCCTCTTACTATATACCTTGGACTGTCTACTTTCCAAAAAAGTGGTCATTTGGGAGATATTTGTACTGTCCTGACATTTTTGAGCCTCAAAGTACATCAGGATTGATTGATTTTCAGACATATACAATAGATTGCAAACTCTCCTACAGACTAAATAATAAACACGGATTTGGGTTATTTTCACCAAAGAAATGTAGCAGAATATATTTTAGACATTTTTGAAAAACAAATTATTTATTTGCTAAATTATATAACGGAAACAAAGAAACATGTTTTTTCAACATTTTCTGTCTTTTATCATTTATTTAGCAAAAAAATTTGGGTACAGTGTTGCATGACCACGCAATTGTCATTCAACGTGCGACTGCGCTGAATAGTGAAAATTGACCTGCGCAGGAAGAGGGCGAAAGTGCCTGGTCTTGAAGGGGTTAACAGTGATCATACATGCATATCAGACATTCCAGATTAACAGCGGCCATACAGCAAGTTGATTTTGATCAATCATTTCACCCAGCAAACAAGTGATCTGCCAATGAGCACTCATTCCATCCATTCAACATGGACAAGATATACAATCACATTTTTCAATAATCTATTGAAACACAGATTCTCAATTGTGTGGAGTCGATCAAATGAGTGTTCTACTGAAGACTGCTTGTTTGCTTGCTGGAATGATCTTTCAGAAAGAAAATCAATAATTTATTGAGACATGTATGGCAAAATCCTCTCTTGTATTAAAAGAGGTATAGACTCCAGAGAGAGAGATATCATTTCCCCCGGTACAAATCATTAGTAAAACCTCATCCGGAATATGCAGTTCAGTTTTGGGCACCAATTCACAAAAAGAACATTGGGGAACTGGAGAAAGTGCAGAGAAGGGCAACCAAACTGATAAGAGGCATGGAGGAGCTCAGCTATGAGGAAAGATTAGAGGAACTGAATTTATTCTCTCTTGAGAAGAGGAGATTAAGGGGGGATATGATCAACATGTATAAATGCATCAGTGGTTCATATAGTGAACTCGGTGTAGAGCTATTCACCCTGAGGTCATCACAGAGGACAAGGGGGCGCTCTTTATGTCTGGAGGAAAAGAAATGTAATCTCCAAACACGGAAAGGTTTCTTCACAGTAAGAGCTGTGAAAATGTGGAATAGACTCCCACAAGAGTTGGTTCTGGCCAGCTCAGTGGATTGCTTTAAAAAAGTCCTTGATTCTTTCCTAGATAGAAACGAACTCTCCTGCGCTCTGAGACCCAAAAGAGGTGGAGAGATGGTACCAGAACTTGAAAAATTGGACCACCTGTGCATATGGGGTTGTGCAGCTCCAAACAAGGCTGGGGAAGCCCGACCAATACTGTGAAGCGAAAACAAACAAAAAGCGCACCAACCTTGCACATTACCTCAATAAACCAAAATTTTATTGAATACAGAATAATACTCACAAACAACGAAGTATTTCAAGCATGTAAGTCCTCAAAAGGAACTATGGAATAGTAAAGCCTGCGCTACTGATGAAGAAGGGACGCCCTTAGGGTACAGCTGACGCGTTTCGGAGTGTCCACCCCTATGATGGGACTCACGCAGGCTTTACTATTCCATAGTTCCTTGGAGAATTAACATGCTTGAAATACTTCGTTGTTTGGGAGTATTATTCTGTATTCAATAAAATTTTGGTTTACTGAGGTAATGCGCAAGGTTGGTGCGCTTTTTGTTTGTTTTCGCTTCACAGTTCTTTCCTAGATACACAGAATATAACTGGATACTAACATTTATCGCCAATGCTCAACCTACCTCCCCACCTAGCCTCCCTCCCACTATAACCCCATCAACTCTCTCCTCCTCTGACCTCGCAACCGCCCTACCCCCCACCACACCTAACGTCCCGCACACTATAACCTCCCCAACACTCCGCTCCTTCAGCCTTGCTACCACTGAGGTCACTAAGGTCTTCTCAGAAGCCCGCCTCACCACTTGCCCCCCTGACCCTGTCCCCACACAACTCCTCCGGTCACCCTCCTCCTCAATCCTACGCTCCCTCACCCACATCTTCAATCTCTCCCTCTCTACTGGCGCATTCCCCTCCCCCTAAAGCACACGCACATCACCCCCATACTCAATAAACCCTCCCTGGACCCCACCGACCTGAACAACCTTAGACCCATCTCCCTGCTGCCATTTACTTCCAAGCTCCTTGAGCGCTTAGTCTACAATCTCCTAAGCGCCCACCTCACTGACAACAACCTCCTCGATCCACTACAGTCTGGCTTCCGTCCCCTTCACTCCACCGAAACCACCCTACTCAAAATCACTAATGACCTGCTAACCGCCAAAGCTAATGGCCACTACTCAGTCCTCTTACTCCTCGATCTTTCCGCGGCCTTCCACACAGTTGACCACCCCCTCCTGCTTAATAAACTACACTCCCTCGGCATCAGAGACTCTGCTCTCTCCTGGCTCTCCTCCTATCTATCCCAACACTCCTTCAGCGTTACCTATAATGCTACCACCTCCCCCTCTCTCCCCCTCTCTGTTGGGGTCCCCCAAGGCTCTGTCCTCGGGCCCCTTCTCTTCTCCATCTACACCTCCTCCCTCAGCAAACTGATACACTCCCACGGCTTCAACTATCACCTCTACGCCGATGACACGCAAATTTACCTCTCCACTCCTCGCCTCACCCCTTCAGTCTCCGCCCATATCACCCACCTACTGAACAACATATCAGACTGGATGTCGCTCAATTTCCTCAAATTGAACCTTTCCAAAACAGAGCTCCTGATTTTCCCCCCAGCCCATGCCCCCCCCCCCCCCACCCTCTCCATCACGACCAACAACGCCACCATCAGTCCCACCCCGCAAGCCAAAGTCCTAGGTGTCACTCTAGACTCAGACCTGTCCTTCCAACCCCATGTCCAATCATTGGCAAACTCATGCAGGCTCCACCTCCACAACATCTCCAAAATACATTTGTTCCTAACCCCAGACACTACTAAACAACTCGTTCACTCCCTTATTATCTCACGTCTGGACTACTGCAACTCCCTTCTCACCAACCTACCTCATCACAGACTATCCCCGCTTCAGTCTATCCTGAACTCAGCGGTCAGACTCATCCACCTTACTAACCGTTCCGTATCCGCCACCCCCCTCTGCCAATCCCTCCACTGGCTCCCGATTGCCCAACGCATTAAATTCAAACCACTAACACAGACATACAAAGCCATTCATAATGCTGCCCCAATCTACCTCGCCAACCTGATACCCACATATCACCCTACCCGTAATCTTCGCTCCTCACAAGACCTCCTACTTTCTAGCTCCCTGGTCTCCACCTCCCACGCCCGACTGCAGGACTTCTCCAGGACTTCCCCCATCCTGTGGAACTCACTACCCCAATCCATCAGACTGTCACCTACCCTCCTCACCTTTAGGCGCACCCTGAAAACCCATCTAATTCAGGGAAGCCTACCCCGCCCTCACCTAACAGCCGATCTCCTCCACTCCTCCTACCACTCCATCACCCACAGCCACTTCCTCCTATACCACTTACCCCTCCCTCCTAGATTGTAAGCTCGAAAGAGCAGGGCCCTTGAACACCTCGTGTTTTGTTACTGTATTGTCTCATGTTCTGTCCCCCACTATAATGTACAGCGCTGAGCAAACCTTTTAGCGCTATATAAATACTGTATAATAATAAAGAAAGCCGACGATCCCCGTGGGATGGATTGGATCTGTGGATTGAGCATAATGGATCGGAGTCTGATCCCTTATGCTCAATCTGCAGATCTGATCAATTCTGTGGGGATCGTCGGAGGGGGTGTCACCAAGTGTTACCGCACCAGGTGAAACCAACCCTAGGGACGCCCCTCAGTTAGGGACCTTAGATTGTACGCCCCTTGAAGGTTAGGGACTGATGTGAATGTACAATATATATATGTAAAGCGCTGCGTAAATGGACGGTGCTATATAAGTACCTGAAATAAATAATAAATAAATTTATAGTCAAAGTTGATTTAGGGAAAATCCAATTGCCTCTCGGGGATCAGGAAGGAATTTTTTCCCTGCAGGAGCAAATTGGATCATGCTTTGCTGAGTTTTTTTTGCTTTCCTTTGGATCAACTGTGGGTAGAGGATTATAACTTTTTTTTTAAATGGTTCAACTGGATGGACTTTTTTCAGCCAGACTATGTAGCTATCTAAGGGGTTAGTTCACACTGAGTGGTTGAATGTGTTTTTAGGCCTCCTTCACACAGGCGTACTACAGTGTACACTCGTGCAAGGGTTTGGGCACAAACACAACCGTTGCTCCCAAATGTGACCCCGACTGCAGCCCCTGTGCATTCAAGATGTGTACCTGCACTCACACGGCTGTCAGCTGGGAGCAGGGGCAGTGCAATTCACATGAATGCAAAACGCATGTAAACACACATAGGAAACCCCACACTGAACCTGGGGATTGCAGTGTAGAATAGCCCTAAGAGTGGATATGCTGTGAAATTCTCCATTTTATAATTTATTGAAGGTGAAATTATAGAGATCTTTAGGAAAAGGACTTTTTTTTTGCAATTAATACTATCCATAATTATTAAAGTTAATATGAAAATACTGATCTGATGAACTCATCACACTTCCCTTAGGAGACCTGGAAAGAGGTTTTTTTCCCCCCTATTGCAACAGGTGCCTAGAGAAAAGCAGCATGCAGTGCATTTTTCTGGATCAACACTGCTACAGTTGTTACAGGTTGAACTTGATGCACATCAGTCACTTTATCTATGTACCTTTTAGTAATCCAACTACCTACATGGAAGAAAAATATGTTTGACATATATTTTAAAAATATTCTTCCCAAATATATTGACATATATTTGAAATGCTACAATTTTAGCCAATATATATATATATATATATATAAAATATATATTTATTTTAAATGTGTTTTTATAACAATGTCTGAAAAATATTTTTAAAAATACATTTCAAATATACTGTATGTCTTTAAAAATACAAATGTACATTTTTGGAATGCATTTACAAATACATATAAAAGTAAATTTTAACATATAATTTTATATGTTAAAAAAAAAAAAATCTGAAGAATATATTTAAAAAAAAAAAAGTAATTTTAACATATATTTTTACATACATTTGTAAATGCATTCTAAATATGTAGATTTGTATTTTTACAAATATTTTTCATATATTTTGTAATAAAACCACATTTCAACATACAGTATTTTTTTATTCACATTTATTGAAAAATATTATGAAATATATTGAATATGGCCAAAATTGTAGCATTTCAAATATATGTCAATATATCTGGGAAGAATATTTTTAAAATATATTTCAAATATATTTTTCTTCCATATGGGTTGTAAAGAAGTTACAGACATCAAAGTTGGTACGAGTTGGAGTTTGTCCAGATAGGTCCTGAATATAAAGAAGCACCCAGCCTATATGTTCTCAGGGAACATGCCCCTATGCACCCCTATTCAAAACATGTCACCAGATGACCTAATAGCCATCTATATCCAGCTGCAGTTTGACTATTTAATAAATATTCAGGACACCTCACCTGCAGACTGCCCACATTTCCTGAGCCATCAGAGCGTGTTAGTGGCCACTGATCACAGGTAAGAGCTTTGGGACAAGTGCCATATTTATAGGTCTGTCCTCAGACCGGCACCAATGACAAATCATAGTATCCGTGATCATCACATAGCCCTGGATAACGCACTAACAGTGCAGTCATATTCTGAATTATTAAAACACTTCTAACTATACCGGAAAGATTCTAATCCCTTTGCTTCAACATAAACCTGCACATTCTGTTTTGTTGCTGAAGTCAGTGTAGCAGGTAAGGAATAGCTGGGAATTTTGGCCAAGATTCTGTCTGTTATCACTCAAAATAAAAGGCAATCAATGCATGACTTAGTCTAACAGTGTCTGCTTGTACCTGAAATAGGTTATACGTGAAATGATCATACTTCAATTCTGGGAAACCCACATCGGCACTAAACCTAACATTGCACTTGCATGAAAACAGGAAACAAAAGCCTACAGGAAAGAGAAAATTATCCCATGTTCATTATATTGTCAAATAGGAAAAAAAAAAAAAATCTTTGTAACCCCTTTAGCAATGATGGAGTTTCATATACTGTATCATGGTTCTTCAATTACAAAAAAAGAAGAAAAACACAATTCCAGCCTTTTCAGATTCGAAATACTGTAACATTAAACCGTACTGCCATCTAGTGGTAAGAAAGCAGAATGCAAAGGAAACATTGGAAGACGGGGAGTTTTTTCATAACTTTTGGACCTGTCCCTGCCTTAACATATTGGAAACAACTGGTGAATTCTAATTTACCCCTTTATTCAGACAACCTATTCTAACAGAGGATGCCCCCACAAATTTTATACAATTTGGTCATGTTGGCTTGATGATATTTCTACCGCCACTGCAGCAGTGGGGGTAGAAATGATGTGGGAATTGATTGAGGGATAGTCGCCCAGGTGCTTTGTATTTTTTTTGTTTTTCTTTTTTTGTTACGGTCCTGTTATATTGTCTACAAATGATTAGGCCTTGAATATCATGTGTGGTCCCCCCTCCCCCCACCCTTCTTTTTGGTTTTCTCCCTCAGGTTCTTTTGTACTTTTTGTTGTTTTATGTTCACTCTGTTGGGCTTTGACCCTGACCCTGCAAGGGCGTCTGTTTGCATTATGTATGTTTTCACCAAATTCATGTTTAAAATAAAAAAAGATTTTCCAAAAAAAAAAAAAAAAGTGTGCTACATAATAAAGGATCACTTTTTGACAGAGAAAAAAAAAAACAAAGAAACAAAAAATGCACTTTTGCAGAAACAAAAATGTGCATTTATTATTTTTTGTTGCAGGAGCCTGTAAAGCATTGCACCAGCAACCAGCAGATTGCTGGTGCCATGCTGGTCTCCTGCAGACCTGTCAGTACATCTACTTGCCCGTACACCCCGCACAAGAAAGCCGATACATTCTGACAGGAAAAATCAATGAACTACCACAGTGTTCACAATGCCGTGGTAGTTCAATGAGAACTACAAGCCAACAACCGCAAAGGCTGTCGGGACTTGTAGTTCTCTCATTCACAGAATACTGTGAATGAGTGACGCGGCTGGGCAGGCAGAGCCCCGCACGAACGCATTTTTAAAACAATTGTGACAACTAACGGGAGGAGACTATCCCCTGCTAGCTGTCAAAACAGGTTACATAACTAGTGTGAAAGAGGCCTTAACCTCCCTAGCGATCTGATTATGTCAGTATTTCTGTGCTCAAAGCAGTACATTTTTTTGCATGGAAATATGTATTTTTTTTATTGTAGGCCTGTAACTTTTAGGAATAACTCACTGAAATCTGTCCGAACAAGAGTCTAGTAAACATCCCGGGTATGTTACAATTTGAAACACGAACTCAAATTATAATTTAATAAATAATCCTAAAAAATAACATAATAAATTTAATTCAATAATATAACCAAACCAAAAACACTGAAATTTTAAATATAGCGCCAAGTTCGCACATCGCTGAGCAAAGTCGCAAAATTGTTTTCAGTGTCTGATGACAAAATTTCCCCACGAATCATTATCACTCAATTCTGCAAGTGGTTCTGATTTACTATCGCTGTTCTCTAGCTGATCTAAAACCGCTTTTCGACCTAAAGGGACGCTTTTTGGACACCATGGACGTTTCTCAGTTTCCAGGCAGAAAGAACAGTAAAAATGCAGGCAGGGCACAGGACAAAGCACTCGGGACAAAATGTATGTGAAATGGTTTGATACAGTAATGTTTTACTATGTGATTTTAGTGTATTTAGTGAATGTCAATTTTTGTCATTTTCAAATTTCCCGCCTTTCTTTCCCCTATACGTCCCGACGTCGCAGGGAACGGAACCCAGATGACAGATGCCGGCATCCGCCAGAGGACATTACAGGGGACACTGCAGGAGGGACATCGCGGGAGCGCAGGACAAGGTAACTGAAGAACAGATCCCGGAGCAGCACCGCATGGTAAGCCCGATTGTAGCTCGGGGTTACCGCTTGTGGTACTGAAAATTTACCCCGAGCTACACTCGGGAATATCGCCAGGGAGGCTACAGGATAAGTTCTCCTTTCATAACCTGAGTGTCTAGCCCCTGTGTGTTCAATCCCAGCATTACAATGCACCAGAGGAACAGGTGAAAAGTCCAGCCCCACGGCCTGCAGCTTGTCAAAATCTTTGACAAAAATGCTAGGGGTAGAATCTGTACTGGCCTTTTGGGTCCTATGCATTCAGGGAATTTAAGGAACGCAGGGTAATCTGTATTGCGGGCCTGCCTCCCCGCCCTTCCATGGCCCTCGAGCTCAGTCGCCCACAGCGTTGGGGTCGGTGAGCCCTTTGGACCCTCCCCCCTTGTCTGTACAAGCGCGGATGTTCCCGCTGTGGCATTGTGTTCACTGCTTGGTTGGCGTGAAGCTCTGCGCACGTACAAGGGCTTCGCACATGGGTGGACACTCTGGCCAGGCCAGGATGACGTCACACGCCATTTGGCATTGGTTGTGGTGCATTTAAGCAGCATGGGTCGGCAAACAAACCCTCTGGGACTCTTGGAACACCTATGAGGGCAGTCTGTGGCTTTTGTGGACTACGAGTCTCCTCTCTGGCTTTTTGTGGACCACGGGTCTCCTCTCTGGCTTTTTGTGGACCACGGGTCTCCTCTCTGGCTTTTTGTGGACCACGGGTCTCCTCTCTGGCTTTTTGTGGACCACGGGTCTCCTCTCTGGCTTTTGTAGACCACGGGTCTCCTCTCTGGCTTTTGTAGACCACGGGTCTCCTCTCTGGCTTTTGTAGACCACGGGTCTCCTCTCTGGCTTTTGTAGACCACGGGTCTTTGTGGACCACGGGTCTCCTCTCTGGCTTTTTGTGGACCACGGGTCTCCTCTCTGGCTTTTGTAGACCACGGGTCTCCTCTCTGGCTTTTGTAGACCACGGGTCTCCTCTCTGGCTTTTGTAGACCACGGGTCTCCTCTCTGGCTTTTGTAGACCACGGGTCTCCTCTCTGGCTTTTGTAGACCACGGGTCTCCTCTCTGGCTTTTGTAGACCACGGGTCTCCTCTCTGGCTTTTGTAGACCACGGGTCTCCTCTCTGGCTACACTGCCATAGTTATATTGAGCTCTTTTGTAGTTGCAATGATAAGGATTACATGTTTCTTAGAGGGTGAGAGTTGAGAGGGAAGTCTTTAAATTTGGGGTATTCCTTGTCTTTCAGGCCAATTGGTCCTAATGCCTTATAGTGAATCGAGGGTCTTCTAGCCTTCTGCTTTATGAAGAGTGGTTATCCACATATGCCCTTCAGGCTCATACAGTGGACATGTTGCTTCATTTATAGAGGGAATCCTTTTTGAGTACTTTGGACAATTATATAATTTATAGACGGGTTGTCTATTTTAGTACACCACTAGTTTATTTTTTACATTTTGGTCTTTTATAAGCCTATTTTGTCCTTCACTATTAATCCTTGCTAGCTTTCATTTTTGGTCAGCTGGGGGGACCTGGTTTGCTGCAATGAGGAGTCCTTTACCATACAATACACACCGTTTACACAATGCAAGTGCCTGACAGGCGGCACCTATCTTGTATTTAGACTCCTTGTCTACTTTTACAATGATTACTGTCCAAGTTTGTTCATCTTCTAGATGTGTTGCTAGCCCCTGAGAAAGTGACTCCAGTCACGAAACATGTTGAGCGTTTTCCACACAGCTCGGATATTCCCCACCTTCTGAAGTAAATTGTGTCTACATCTCTACTTAACTCCCATTGGAATAGCCTGTAATCTTGGTTAATGGGGGGGGGGAAACATGCTGTGTTCCAATTGTGCAATTCAATTTTAAATACATGCAAGATACGTTTTAGATGGGATTTGTTAATAAAGTGACACATTGTTTTTATTCTTTGTGTACAGAGTTTATGTGCCTAAAAAGTCCATTAGTTATTTTTTGACATATTGATCCTTAATTGGGACGTGACACTATGATCATTTCCTGGATAATTTTCCACTTACCACCCGATGGTCACCCAACTTCCTTTGTCCAACCTTTAAATCTGCATTATAGGCATTCATCCTTGAACATTTAGGGTTCAAAACACCTGTGCCACTAGGTACAGAATAAAGCCCTATTCTGTGGAAACATATTTTATCCTGTCAGACCTACACAGGCTGCAGGCAGTAGGGTTGAACACTGCACCTGTGTTTCCTATGCATACTAAAAAGCCAGGACACACAAGGGCTAGAAACCTAAGTGTGCAAGGTGACTAAATAATTCTATAAATATAAAACCTCAATATTTTTTGGTCACTTACATTAAAAAAAAAAAAACCTGCAACTTTCATGGTCAGGTCACACTAGAACAAAGTATGAGAAAGACGTGTTCCATGCATGTTTCCCACACCTCGTTCAAACACTTCCTTTGCAATCTGCATGCAAATGTTTATTATTATACAGTATTTATATAGTGCCAACAGTTTGCTCAGCGCTTTACATTATAATGGGAGACAGTACACAAGACAGTACAGTAACAATACAATACACGAGGGGTTCGAGGGCCCTGCTCCCCCGGTCTGGGGGGAAAACTAGGAGCTAAGTTTTTGAAAGGTTTAATTTGAGGAAGTGGACTGACATCCAATCTGATATGTCGTTCAGTAGACTAGTGATTCAGGCGGAGACTGAAGGGGTGAGGCGAGGAGTAGAGAGATAGATTTGCGTGTCATCGGCATAGAGATGGTAGTTGAATCCGCGGGAGTGTATCAGTTGGCCAAGGGAGGAGGTGTAGATGGAGAAGAGAAGGGGCCCGAGGACAGACCCTTGATGCAAATGCCAATGTATTGTTAATGGAACCCCAATCGCAGATCGCAAACGCAGTTTGAGCACACCAAATCATATGATAGCGCAGTACCATGCTGTCTGGTGCAGCGCATTGTTAAAAGTGGTGTATGCACGTTCTGGTGCGATCAAATTATTGGGCTGCAAAATCACATATCACAGGAACACACAGTAATCACATGGGACCACATGGGTTGAACCCCATGAATTCCAGTGCAATCCTGATGTGAACCGACCTTCATTCCTTACTAAAGCAATACTTACTGGTGAGAAGGAATAAAGTGCTATATTCAAGCTAAATTACCAATAGTGAAAAGTTAAAGTGCCACCTTTGGGGGATTTCGATTCATTTCCTGTCCCATAGTCAAAAACAGGAAGTGAGGGGAAGTCCCTCCAAAGTGAGAGAATCCTTGGTCATCAGAAATAGTGTCCCTATTGAAAGATCTCCCCTCTATTCATGTTCTGGTGATAACCCAAAATTTGGGATTTTCTTTCATTCTCAGTGATAATAGTAAACTAGGACAAATACAGAATGTGAATCTCCATACTAGGGGCACAGACCGCAAAATAAAGCAAAAAACAAAAACAAACACTCTAACCAAAGTAAAAAAACACACCAAAAAAAACCAATAATAAAAAATAAAATAAGGAAAACATTAGCCTTTAGTTATACTTTAAAGGAAGCCCGTAAGGAAAGTATTCTGCACCTGCTGACCTCCTGAAACCAGTTACCTGAAAACAGAGGCCGGATGTTGAAAAGCCCAGAAAGCTGGGCACTTTTGGTGAAGTGGCCCTTTTAGTTTGTACACTTAAGTAATGATTTGCCCAATCCTCCTAGCATTTATGGATCAAGAGGCAGCCTGTCCCTTTCAGGAGCCTTCAAGCAACACAATCAGGGTATCATATTGATAACATCAAGGCCGTGGCTGTGAGGTAGAGTCATGCAGTCCCGATCACATCCAAGTAGTGGAGAGCAATATCTATGGGATATTCCGTGGGTGGCCAAAATAAATACTCCTGATTCAAATGAAATGTCCAGAACCTTAGACAGGAAAGAATTACGTGGTCTCAAGACAACCTTGCCCTGCAGCTCTGTAAAACGACAAAAGCTGCAAGCTCAGACATCCTCCTAATCAAGGTGACAGCCACAAGAAAATCAACAATACATGATAGGAGAGGGTGAGAAATATCCCAGAATGGGTTCAAATAGTGGCCACTGAAGGACCCACACCACCAGATTGAGGCCCCACAGAAATGGCAGGAAGAACCCCGCCTTTGTATAGTCCTCAGAATTAAGGACTTGTTAAGGACAAAACCTGTGCCATGGAGTATTTCCTGTGATTATGTTATCCCTTTTTGCACAAAGTAATGTATGCTTTCCATATGCTGTGGTAACCCTATGAGTAAAGAGCTTTCAGAGCTGCAGGAAAGAGGAAGTCACAAAGTCTGCAAGTCCGATTCCCTCAGTTTCAGAAAGTGCACCACACCTGCAGGATATAATAGAAGTCCATGGCAAAGTCCAGCTAACCCACTGTGCTGCACCCGTGCTGCAGGTAAACCCAAGCATATCATTGTAAAAGCAGCCTTACAGGGGGCTCAGAATAGAAAGGGTTTCATTTACATTTTCAGTTTGGGGGGGGGGGGGGAAGTTGGTGGTAAAACCCCATAGTCAAGACGTGTTCTTGCCACCCGCCCCAACCACACAGCCTTTAGCTGCAGTGGCCAGGGGTGCACACATGCTGCATCCGCAGCAGTAGTTATAGATGCCCTGTCATGGTTGGTGGGTGTAGCACCTGCCAAGCATGACTCATTCAAGTGAATGAGGCCACTCTACAAGTGCCCTGCAACCTTGTACAGTACAGCAAAGGGTTAAAGCAGGCAAAGTTATGTCGCTTTCTCACCACCTGCTTTATCCCCTTGGACCCCACAGAAGCATACAGTTGCAGGGCACTTGCAGAGTGGCCCTATTTACTTTAATGGGTCCTGAGTGGCAAGCAGCAGCACCCAACAAAAGCAACAGGAGGTTTAATTCCTGCTGTGGCATGTGTACACCTTTGGCTGATGCCTCATCAGCTAAAGGGGGTAGGGATTGGGGGCAGTAAAACCCAGACTCAAAAGCAAGGTTTTACTACTCCCCTAAGGGTGCCATTGCTGAATGCAACTAAGGGCTCATTCACAAATGTAGCAGGCACTGCTGCTCCTCTGAAAAGCAATATAAGTGTTTGAGAGGTGGTGAGCAGGCAATATGTCAATGCACGTGATTTCGTCACGGTAGTATGGCAATTAGAGGTTTAAATCAGGTGTGAGGAGGCAAAACTGTGCCCGGTGATCTTTGACGTCTCCCATGTTGTTCAGGTAGATCTACTCCTCTTTGGGCTTGCCTACCCCTGATCTATACGGTCATCAGGGCCACCAAGCATCTCCACACGCGTCCTCTCGCAGATGTGGGGACGTCCCTTCATTGGGAAGGTGGTTTGTTACCCATCTTGGCGGGCTTAGGGCTCCAGAAATTTTGAGCAAAAGGAAGTTTTCTGTTTTGCCCCTAATTTTTGGAATAAAAAAAAATGAAAGAAACCCCTTGATCTAGATTGGCTGTTGCTCTGAGGGTTTCTGTTGCTTCTTTAGAGGCCAGAGTGCTGTTTCGTCCAGTGAATTTTTGGATAAAAAGGTATCCAGAGCTTTGCCATACAGGTGCTCAAAAGGCATACGTTCCAACTTCTTGCAAGGGAGATCTGCTGACCAGCATTTGAGCCAAAGCACTCACCTCATGTGCATTGACAGAGCAGAGAGCGTTTCCAGAGAGAAACTCCCTGGCCAAGAGGCCTCAGGTTTGCCATATGCTTTCCTCATAATCGAAAACCTTAAAAAGGAACTCCATTTTTTTTTCCACAGCGTTCTCAAACACCAGCATATCATCCAACAATACAGTATGGATTTTATTTAAGACACCACAGGGTCCACAGCCGGAACTGCCCACTTTTCACAATGATGCTCGTCCATCGGGTACTGCTGCACAATTTTAAAGGGTGTGAAAATAACGCTTGATAGGCCCAGTCCTTGTACAGATTCTCTGCAGTATGAGGATGCAATGGAATGTACTTGTTTGGCTTGGGAGCTCTCCAATATGCCAACCCTGATACGATAGTTTCAAATTCTTGTGGACTATCTCTGAGAGATAACGTATTGTGGACCATTGAGACAGACACAGAGGCCTGGGCGTCTTCTTCACAGGATTTGTCAACTCAGGAATCCACTTTCTCAGACCCTCCCTTCTCTCCTATCCTGCTAAATGTCAATAGGGGGAAGTCCTAAAGGTAGTTCCGCTGGAGACAAAGACCTAGACCACTTGTAGTCATCCCTCTGCAGATCCCTATAGATATCTGCTAGCTTTTCCAACACAGTGGAAAAAGCAGTTGAGAATTCCTCCTTGGACATAAAAAGACACTGAGGAAGAAGCCCCTGAAGCAGTTAGTGAAAAACTGGATGTTGCTTAAGACCCAGAGCTGGTTTGCTGCACCCATAAGAGAAACTGTGGAAGAAAGCTGTCTATTGAAATAAAAAGTGTAATCCAACTGGTCCTGATCCCATTGTTGAAAAATATGTCATGCCTGCCAAGCCCACTAGGGGGCAAAATTTTCACAATCCTTAGTATGAGCACCAATAAGTAGGGACGGGTAGCCTCCCAGTGTTCCACCACCTGGACGCTTCAGGGTCTCCAGCCTTGCCTTTTCTACAAGAGCTCTGCCGTACATGTCCTGCTTTGCTGGTGTCCACAGGATAAAAAGGGCAATTCCAAGATCACCTGCACAGTAGCACCATGCTTTCACAGTAGCAATGCCTGGCCATGAGTAATCAGCACCCAACAAATACACCCACTGCACCCTCTGTTGGCAATGAACTAGCTAGGACATGCAGCAGCTCCTCCAGGTGTGCCAGGTAACCACCGTTCACACAATGATTCTCACAAAAGTGCCCAAGGGCTGGGTGTAAGCTCAATCGGATCCCCAACAAAAAGGGGCACTTACACATATGTGGCAGAGCCAAAACCAGTCTCAGTCTTTACCTTCATCAGTGATAAGCATATCCCCTCAGGGTCTTCAGGAACTGGGCTCTGCCCCAACATACAATGGCCCTGGACCTGTAAAGCACCTCATCAATTAACTCCATGATCTGCCTACCAAGGTGAGTACCACACGTGGGATCCAGTTTCAATGCAACTTACAGGCCGCCCCTCAACAGGGTCCTAGTACGGTCCTTCTGCAAACACAAACAAAAAATTGAGGCAATGCTGAGAATGACAGGGGTAATGCTGGGAAATGTCAAGCTTTGCCATCTGCCAGTGTCCAGTCACCTAGAGGTGGAGTATAACCTAATAGTCTAAGAATTAACTCTGTGTCCTGAGAAGTACGATTACAAAATACCAATTTTCAGAAACTTCGTATTCACATAGGCCTTTCAGGTGGTTTAATGTTCACCTTCCAATTTATAAACTGGATCTACACCAATTGCCTCCCCCACCACTCAATGCTATATGTTGTCTCTCAAAAGAGAAGGATCTTTTCAGCAGAAATTCTATTTATGAAGTGTACATCAAGCCAAAAACTTTTTTTTTTCCTAAAGTTTGGATAGAGTAACGAACGATTAGCAGTTAAATCCCACGGAGTTCCATCTGGGACTACATTAGAGAGATTTTCCCCACACACAGAAATCCATTTTTATAGGGAAAAGAAAAGCATTTATTTCTATGTTGCCGTTGGAGAGTTCTAGCCTTACTTTGTTTGATAAAACTTGTCAGGACAGGATGTGAGGATACATCTCTCTAATGAAACCACTAACAAGAACCTTCCAGGGTTTCCAACCCTTCACCACTCTATTCAAAGCCAAGAAAAAAAGTTTTAGCTGGACATATACTTTAAATACATCTAAACCTTAAAGTGGTAGTAAACGCCAGAATGACAAAATTTGCGGACAGAACAGAAGAGACCCTAGAGATCTCTTCAGTCATAAATTCCCCCCCGCTTGTCAGCAGTAACATAATCAGAGCTGGGCTCGTCACTGCAGCCCAGTTATTTAAGCAGCCGAAGATTTGGAACCCTGAAGAGAGACCGGTCTAAGATGAAAACACCAGGGACCAGGGGTAGCTGTGAAAGCCCAGGTTTGGAGGGCTCTGTTTGCAGGCAAGTGTCTCATAATGTGCTAGTATGAAGTACAGTTGTGTTCAAAATAATAGCAGTGTGTTAAAAAAGTGACTAAAGCTCAAAATCCTTCTAATAGCTTTTATTTCCATGCACACAAATGCATTGGGAACACTACACATTCTATTCCAAATCAAAACATGAAGACAAATATATCAAATTTGTGTTGTTCCTCTAAAAAAAAAATTGAAGAAAAGTGAATATTAGACTGTTCAAAAAAATAGCAGTGTTTGTATTCTTCTTTACAAACTCAAACATTCACTATATAAACTGAAAAATGTTTGAAGATTTTGCTTTCCTTTGAATCACTTAATATTTATTTGTATAAGCACCATATCTGAGAACTGCTGTACATCTGTGTTGCATGGAGTCAACCAACTTCTGGCACCTGTGAACAGGTATTCCAGCCCAGGATGATTGGACTACATGCCACAGTTCTTCTCTATTTCTTGGTTTTGCCTCAAACTGCATTTTTGATGTCACCCCACAAGTTTTCTATTGGATTGAGATCCGGGGATTGGGCTGGCCACTCCATAACGTCAATCTTGTTGGTCTGGAACCAAGATGTTGCACGTTTACTGGTGTGTTTGGGGTCGTTGTCTTGTTGGAACACCCATTTCAAGGGCATTTCCTCTTCAGCATAAGGCAGCATGACCTCTTCAAGTATTCTGATGTATTCAAACTGATCCATGATCCCTGGTATGCGATAAATAGGCCCAACACCGTAGTATGAGAAACATCCCCATATCATGATGCTTGCCCAACCATGCTTCACTGTCTTCACAGTGTACTGTGGCTTGAATTCAGTGTTTGGGGGTCGTCTGACAAACTGTCTCCGGCCACTAGACCCAAAAAGAACAACCTTACTTTCATCAGTCCACAAAATGTTGCTCCATTTCTCTTTAGGCCAGTCAATGTGCTCTTTGGCAAATTGTAACCTCCTCAGCACATCTTTTTTTCAACAGTGGGACTTTGCGGTGGGCTTCTTGCAGATAGCTTGGCTTCACATAGGCGTCTTCTAATTGTAACAGTACTCACAGGTAACTTTAGACCTTCTTTGATCTTCCTGGAGCTGATTGTTGGCTGAGTCCGTGCCATTTTGGCTATTCTTCTATCCATTCGAATGGTAGTTTTTCGCTTTCTTCCATGTCTTTCAGGTTTTGGTTGCCATTTTAAAGCATTTGTGATGATTTTAGCTGAGCAGCCTATCATTTTCTGCACTTCTTTATAGGTTTTCCCCTCTCCAATCAACTTTTTAATCAAGGTACGCTGTTCTTCTGAACAATGTCTGGAACAACCCATTTTCCTCAGAATTTCAGAGAGAAATGCACTGTAACCAGCATGTACAACATTTGCTGCCCTCCTTCCTTAAATAAGGGCAATAAATTGCCACCTGTTTTTCAAAGAATGAATGACCTCACTAATAGAACTCCACACTGCTATTTTGAACATGCCCCTTTCAATTAGTGATTCAATTACACAGTATCAGCAGCATGCATGTCATGACTGTTGGGTCTGTTGGATTTCTATTACTCTACTACACCTGCTAGTAAATTATTTGCCATGTAGAAATATCATTTGTACCAAAAACAATGATTGATCAGGTTAGTGATGTCTGACTGATATTATTTTGAACACAACTGTACATAGTAGTACATTAGGACTTGAACGTGCAGAGGGCACTTTTTTTTTTTTTTTTTTTAACTTTCTTAAGAAAACGTTACTATTACTTTAAACAACATTATACATTGCAGGTTAGCAATCCTTAGACGTGGTGGCTGCATTTCATTTTTTTTCCTTTTTTGCAGACTAAGCACATTTTCTGCCAAGTCCAAAAAAATAACAGATGATCCTGATAGAAATCTGTGCTTTACTGAAAGTTCAAACAACGCCATCAGCTTCCCAAACTATCTGTAAAACTCCTTATGGTATGGAGATGGCGAGGAAATGAGAGATTTAGTCCAGAGCAGAAGAGCACCCTGTGGTGACCACACTGCCTTTCCGCAGGAGTACAGTGAATGAGCATTGTCACCCTAGAGCAAGAAGAGTATTACTGGCAGGATCACCAGGTGTGAAAAAAAAAAGTTTAACTAAAAACCTTAAAGTCATAGAAAAGGTCTGTTCTGGGTTTTTTTTTTTGGTTGTTTGATTAAAATTACCGTAATACCTTGGTTTACAAACACCTCGGTTAATGGAATTTCCAGTTTACAAATGAAAATCCATTGAAAATAATGCCTCGGTTTACAAACTTTTTTCGCAATACGAAGTGTATGTCCGTGCTGATTTTTAAATGCAATTGCCAACTTTTTTTTTTTTTTCTTCATTATAGCTCACAGAATTAGCTGTCCCTTTCCCTGGAGTGAACGGAAACTTTGTTTCTTTTAAGAAACTAAAAAGAAACTGCTTCTCTTAACGAGGGGAAAAACTAACAGAAAACGTTATTTTTGCTGGGGGAAAGTGACAGCGGTAATAACATTCAAAAACCGGCACCATAATAAATAAAAAAAACGGAGAGGGCTGCCACCTCACATCCACCCAGCACGAGGATCTGGAGATGCCAACCATTCCCCACGACCAACACTGAGAGCCCCATAACAGAGCATTTTGATTGGCTATGCCTTACCACACCCTTCAGGTGTGGTAAGGATTTTGAGGGAAACTCCCACGCCACTATTAAAAAAAATAAAATAAAAAAAAATAAAAAAAAGCTGTGGGGGTCCCCCCAAAATCCATACCAGACCCTTATACGAGCATGCAGCCTGGCAGGTCAGGAAAGGGGGGCCCCTAATGGGAGTGCTTTGGGGCAGGGGGGGCTCCCCCCCAAAGCACCTTGCCCCCATGTTGATTGGGACAAGGGCCTCTTCCCCACAACCCTGGCCGGTGGTTGTGGGGGTCTGTGGACAGGGGGCTTATCAGAATCTGGAAGCCCACTTTAACAAGCTGGCACCCAGATCCCGGCCACCCCTATGTTAATGAGTATGGGGTACACATACAGATCTATTAATGGATGTCGCTCCATTTCCTCAAGCTTAACCTCTCCAAAACCGAACTCCTCATCTTTCCCCCTGCCCACACCCCCCCCCCCCCCCATCCTATCCATCACCACCACCAACACCACTATCATTCCCGCCCCGCAAGCCAAAGTCCTTAGCGTCATTCTTGACTCGAACCTCTCCTTCCTGCCTCATGTCAAATCACTTGCAAACACCTGCAGGCTCCATCTCCGCAATATTGCCAAGATACGTGCCTTCCTCACCCCAGACACCACCAAACTTCTTGTACACTCCCTCATCTCACGCCTTGACTACTGCAACTCTCTTCTCACTGGCCTACCCAAGTGCAGGCTCTCCCCGCTCCAGACCATCCTGAAATCAGCGGCCAGACTCATCCACCTCACCACCCGCTCCACCTCTGCCACCCCCCTCTGCCTCTCCCTCCACTGGCTCCCGATTGCCCAACGCATCAAATTTAAACTTCTAATCCTGACCTAAAAAGCCGTTCATAACACTGCCCCTGACTACCTCACCAACCTGATCCCCAAGTACCACCCTACCCGTACCCTTCGCTCCTCACAGGACCTCCTTCTATCCTGCTCTCCTCCTCCCATGCACGGCTGCAGGACTTCTCCAGGTCCTCCCCTATCCTCTGGAACTCACTGCCCCAATCCATCAGACTGTCGCCTTCCCTCCCCACATTCAGGCGCTCCCTCAAAACCCATCTCTTCAGGGAAGCCTACGCCACCCTCACCTAACGGCCATTCTCCCTCATTCCTCCCACCACTTCATCCCCCTCAGCCACTTCATTCCCCTCAGCCACTTCCTACTGTTCCACTACCCCCTCCCTCCTAGATTGTAAGCTTGAAAGAGTAGGGCCCTCTTACCCCCCGTACGCTGTCTGGTTTTGTTGTACTGTGCCATGTATTGTCCCCCCTATTGTACAGCACTGAGCAAACCCTTTGGCGCTATATAAACTCGATGTAATAATAATAAATATGTGTTGCATATTTTTTTCATGCCTTAGTGATATATTTGCATTTTTAGGGTGAGACCTGGAGCCCTGTGCTGTATACGAACAAGATTTTGACATATTGGTTGTCATTGGTATTTGGCACAGCAGCTATTTGTTTATTTCAGATTTTAGGTTTAGGGTAATGGCACAGGATTTTTTTTAGAATATAGAAAGCCAAGTAAATGTAGACAGGAAGTCCTCAGAGACCAATCAAATGCCTTGTTTCATTTTCCTAGAGCAGTGGTCGGCAAGCCGCGGCTCGCGAGCCACATGCGGCTCTTTACACGCTTTAATGCGGCTCTTGTGTGCCGGGCGCCCGCTCCCCTCCCTCCTCTCGGCGGCAGGGACTCTGCAGCGTGATCCAAAAAAAAAAAAACAGCCAGGGCAGCGCGCTCAAATGCAATGATTGGCCAGTCTTGCTGCCACTCACATCCTGATAGCCAGTGATTGGCTGTCAGGATGTGTGTAGGCGGGGCAGCGTGACGAACGTGAGAGGAGCTAGGCTCCTCTCACAGTCCGCCCTGAAGACCGGAACGGCGCGGGAACACGGCGAGAGGAACGAGCGGAGCAAAGGTAAGTGAATTGACACAGGGGGGACTTGGCTTACTACTTGCTACTTACTTACTACTACTATATGAGGGATGAATTACTATATGGGGGATGAATTACTATATGGGGGATGAATTACTATAAAAACTTATTGAAACTAAAAACAGTGTACCATCCTATGTATTTTCAGTTTTAAAAATGTGGCTCTCAAAATATCAATCGTGGTTTTGGCGAGATTTGGCTCAGTTGAAAAAAAAGGTTGCCCACTACTGTCCTAGAGCATTGAAAAAAAGAAGCAGATTTATTGCTAATATTTTTTATGGTTTCTTTTTTCCAATGTTTATAATTTCCCCCCTAGAAATGTCCTCTATCATGCAGGTAAGAAAAATAAAAGTTGTTAGAGTTCATAAACAGTGCCAGCAGAGGGCAGCCTTGTATAACGTCTGGCCAGGGAAACACTAGCACATGTATTTTTATGGAAGATAAGAAAAAAGGGAAATGTCATTACACTTGTCATCAGGATAAATTTCACTTTACACTGGATTAAAAATGTTCTAATTAGGGAAATTACAGATCTGTTACATAGTCTAGCTATACATATTAAAACACACACACACACGATTTACATTTACACTTGGACTGCATTCCAGCGTGGCATGAAAAGCATTTTAAGACGAAGTTTAGAGGGGAGGTAAGATTGCCACGCTTTTTAAATGCAATCCACATTGCGGGACAGTTGCGGTGAGGCCCTATCCACATGAATAAGTCATGTTTGGCAGTGCTACTGGGCACTGAATGCAAGAGGGGATCATTTCTGACACTTGCTAGGGGGTCCTTTATCCTGGCCAGAAACACAAGTAGTTTGTTATTGAATCTGGAGGCCAGGGTATCCACATCTGGAGTCTTGCATTTCTGAAACATCAGGTTGAAGAAATCTGGGTGAATGACCCATTCCTTTAACTGCTTGACAACCACGCTATACCCGAATGACAGCGGCAGCATGGTTGTCCAGTTCTGGGGAGAAGTTTATGGAAGTCCTCCCAGAACTGCATCCACTGCGGTGCACACCCGGCACTCTCTGATCGCTGTCTCCTTCAGACACAGCTGATCACAAGTCACGGTAAAGGGTCAACCACAACTGATCATGATGTAAACACGCTTGCCAGCTATCGGTAGCACTTTCCTCACACTGTCAGAGACAGCTACACTGATCAGTGCAGCCCCAACAGTGCTCATCAGAGATGCCTATTAATGCCAGTTTCCATCAGTGTTGCCCATCACTGCTATTTGTGCTCATCAGTGCTGTCTATAGGTTCCCAACTTCATCAATGCCTCCTCCTCAGTGCCCACCAGTGCCACCTCATAAGTGCACATCAGTGCCGCTGATCAGTGCAGATCATTGAAGAAGAAAAATTACGTTTGCAAAATTCCATAATAGAAACTAAGAAAAACGTTTTGTTTTTTTTAATTTGTGGTCTTTTTTAATTTGTGTACAGTGTTGCATGACAGCACAATTGTCAAAGTGCGACAGCACTGAAAGCTGAAAATTGCCCTGGGCAGGATGGGGGTAAAATGCCTGGTCGGCAAGTGGTTAAATGGCATTGGTAGCTGAAGTAATCAGTTTCCAGTTGTCCACTTCTGAAACACGATTGAATGGTAAACACTGCTGGACTGCAAGACTTTGTCCATGAGATTATCTGGGTTGCTTTCTTCAAAGCTGCATGACTCTTGATGCCTCCTGGTAGTTTGAGGCAGGCCAAGCCTCCCATTTTCTGACTGCATCATAATTGGCTGTCCTTGCAGAAGGGTTCAGTGTTGCAGAGCCATCCTTATTGCTCTGAGCTCCAGGATGCTGATGGTGACCCCGGCTTCCACTGGTGACCCCAAGGCAAGGCCACCTAACTGGACCTACATGGAGTTTACAATGAACGGCCATAGTGCTTTCTACCACGGCCAGTGGCAAGTGCAGCTGTACGAGTCTGTGGAGTGTCTACCCGACATGGCATGCACTACAGGAATCACAAGCAACAGTTGACTGTCAGGACAAAGCAGGATGACATACACACAGTAATTGCGCGGTCATGCAACACTGTACCCATATGAATTTTTTAGCATTTGTTTGAGACAGATAAAGTTTTATTTTGGTGGTATTTATTCACCACTGGGATTTTTATTTTTTTTTGCAAATAAATATTTCGTCATAAATCTTGGCCAAAATTTATTCAGTTATCTTTTTAGTAGAAAAAAAATAACCCAAATTAGTTTATAACCAAAAATAATAATTTTACATTTTTTTTTTATATTATTTATGGGGGTTTTTTTTCTACATATGGTCACCCTAGCAGTACACTGTACTACTTGTGGGGGGTGAAGTTTTTGTTTTTTTGTTTTTGTTTTTTTACACTGATTGCTTTTACACCCATAAAAGGCTGTAAAAGCAATAATGTCTCCTTCTCTCTGGCTGCATTCTTGCAGCCATTGAGAACTACTGTGTAAGCTGTGATTGGTCACAGCTGGTCATATGGTACAAGGCTGTTGTCAATAGCCTTCTACCATGTGACCTCTGTGATCATTCACAGATTTCACACGTAGTAAGCAATGATGTCAGAAGTGACATCTTGCTTACTACTCTGCTTGTGATCACCGATTGGCCAATCAGGAATTACATGATCGGGACCTCGCAGTGGGCACCGGACCGGCAACCCGCCCCTGGACTGTGACCAATCCGGCCGGTTACATACAGCAGCCAGACAGCAAGTAGTTAAAGCCATTATTTTACAAGAAATATGCCTTTTTTTTTTTTTTTTTTAAACATAGGCTGCTTGTTGTGTGCCTAAAACTGAGCTAGGGTAGGATTCAGAGACCGATGTAAAATCAGGTCCTGCTCCAGTTCAAGGAAAGCATAGTCACTTGGAGGATAAGTGTTGTATGGGCCTTCAGCAGAGTGAATGTTCACCCAAGATTTTGCTGTGGCTCCCTTTCAACTGGTTTCCACCATACCAGCACCTTCACACCTCAGATCACACATATTTGTGCACCTTCACACCTCAGATCACCTCAATTCCTGCACCTTTACACCTCAGATCAGTCCCAATATCAGCACCTTCACACCTCAGATCATCCCAATTCCTGCATTTTTACAACCCGGATCAGCCCCAATTCCTGTTCCTTCAGGCCTCAGATTAGTTCCAATTCCAGCTTTTCACACCTCAGAGCACACAAATACCTGCATCTTTACACCTATGAACATCTCCAATTCCTGCACCCTTTCAGCTCATATCACCTCAATTCCTGCACTCACACACCCTAGATCAGCCCCAATTCTGGCACCTCTAGGCCTCAGATCACCCCAATTCCTGCACCTTCACAGTTCAGCTTACCCCAATTCTTGCAACTTCACACCCCATTCTCCAGCCCCAATTTCTGCTCCTTCAGGACTCAAATAAGCACCAGTTCTTGAACCCCAATAACTCTGATCACAATTCCAGCACCTTATATGCCATAAAATGAGATGCTGCGGTATGGCATATTAGTTTATTGTGGGAACACTTTGTTGTTTGCAGCCATCCCCATTCAATATTATATTCATCACAGTTTGGTTTTTTAGTTCATTGACAATTTAATATTCATATAAAAAAGGAGGCAGAGGACAACTGTTGAATTTTTTGTTGTGTTTACAAGTCCTGCATCTTCATACCTCAGATCACCCTAATTCCTGTACATTCAGATCTATGATCAGTCCCAATTCCTGCACCTCCAAGCCTCAGATCAGTCCCAATTCCTGCACCTCCAAGCCTCAGATCAGTCCCAATTTCTGAACCTTCACACCACAGATCACCTAATTAATGCACTTCCACTTCAGCCCACCTCAATTCCTGCATTGTTACACCCAAGAGCAGCCCATTTCTGCTTCTTCAGGCCTCAGATCAACCCCAATTCCTGCACCTTCTGGCATAAATGGACCAAGCTGTTTCCACATAGATGCTCCAGAAATGAACACCAGCCAATGCTCCAGTCAAGACAGCACCACCTGTACCATGCAGTAGAAATGGAGAATCAAGTCCCAGTTCCTGCAGTTCCTAATTCCTTTTTCTAAGCTGACAGTTACCAATATCTGTTCTGAAGCTGTAGTTCCCAATAGAAGTCCTAAAGAAGCAGTTACCAAACCTGGTTTTAAAGTAGTAGTTCCTTCTATTTGGACGCCACGGTGAATGGCAGCGGCAGGAATCTGCTGATTCCTGCTGCTGTTTTTGACACCTGTGAATGGATAGCTGCAGCCACCAAGCCCGAATAGTACACTTTTATGACAAGTTGCCGGCGGCTGTGGTTATTCGTGGCTGTTCATACAACTGGCAATTACCTGTGGTGATTGCTGCTGAATGCACACAAAGTGTGTGTACAGCAGCCATCACCGCGGGTAATCACTGACTGGGTGAACAGTCACGAATAGCTACAGCACCCAGTAACCTGTCATTCTCGTATACTGTGCGGGCTTGGAGGCTGCAGCTAACTGCTCACTGGTGTCAAAAACAGCACCAGGAATCAGCAGCTTCCTGCCACTGCCATTCGCACCCTGGCTAAATGCCTGTACAAACGTAGTCTAAATTAGTAGTTCCCAATAGCGGTTATGTCAGAAAAGCCTTTAAAACTCTTCTCCCTTCACATTAAATCCTTCTTTACATTGAGTTACTCATAAAAGATTGCTGTGGAAGGAGTTAATAGCCAAAGATAAACCTCTCTGGCTATATCCCCTCCAAGCTAAGTCAAGCACATGGATGCGGAGGGAGAGAAATGTTCAGAGGGAGGGCAGGTACACCGATAGTAAAAACCTGGCCATGAGCCGGCTCAGGCTAAAAGAGTGCTGTACCACAGAGGAGGAAAAATACTGAATATAATTACCTTTTCAAAGTGAGCACAAGCAGCCTGGAGAATCCGACTCGACAGTTTTGTGTGGAGAAAGCAATGCAGGAACCGACACCAGCAGGAATAGAGGTGGGCAGGCACCAACCGTGCTGCTTCTTTTGTATGCAGGCGCTGGCCAGATTTATTGTTTGGGAGGTGGGTCTACAAGGACTCCCCTTGGGTGCCGTCGTTAATGTTGTCGCGTGCCACCTTTGGCACTAGTGAAGGGGTTGCCTACCCCCGGTTTACACTGTAAAGTAATGAAATTCCAAAGATACCGCATTTTTACAATAATGGTCAGAAACACAGGGGGACCTTGTTCTGTCTGTCCACAACGCTGGAGCTTAGATACAGTCCAAGTTTTGCCTGTTATGGTGGCCATACCCTCAAAGGGGTCTTCAGTGGCTAGGTTCCATAGGGATGGAGTAAAGTCATATTGTAAAGAACTCTCAGCACACTGTTGGCTAATCTCCAGTGATATTAGAACAAACATACAAAAAGTCTGTAAGTCCCAAATGAAGTCCGTAACTGTAGAACCGCATTAGGTGGCAACCATCTCAGAGTGAGCCAACTCTATGTTCATAATAGGAAAGAAAAGGAGAGGCGCCTTCTAAGTGCAGTATTAAAAACAATTTTTTAATAAGTCACAAATGTAAAAACTCACAAAAATGGGGCGGTAAATTATCCCATCATTAAGGTTAGCTGTAGAGCCGTCTTCTGTGTCCTGCAGGGATCAGTCTGGTGGGGTGATGGCCGCCGTGGGTGGTGTGAAGGGTCCCAGAGCGTTGTAGATGGTCAGGAGTCTCGGGAACTGTTGACCAAACCGGAACCGAAAGTCACTAGAAACAGCGTGAACCACAAGCTGGGTAGACGTGACGTCACATGGGAGGAAAAACTGTTAAAGTTCTGAAAGGTATGACGAGCGCTAACTTTAAAATTGAATTGGGTATGCAATGATATATATATTTTTTTCTTTTCAAAGTCTTCTGGAACATTAGAGTGGGGCTTTAACCATCCTGCTAGTCATAGTGCAAGCTTAGTCCAGGATGCATAGTCCAGGATGCATAATCCAGGTGCCCCAATCTAGAAATATTGGACAGAAGGATTCCTGCTGGTCCTGTCACTCCAAAGTAAGGACAGTTGTAGAGGCTATACATCATCTGAAGTACTGTTTCAGCTGATAGAATAGATGAACAAAAAGGGGGAAAGGGCAGATATATTCTAAAGACAGGTAAGTCGGACTAGGGGCGTGTCCAAGATGGCGACCAGAGCAGCTGCATAGTGGAGAGCTCTGCCGCCTTATGTTTTAATCCAGCTCCTTCCGCCGGGGAAGGGGAACTACAGGGGTAACTTCCAACCTTCCACCAGAGCTCCAGAACCCAGCAATCCTCCTGGGCATTTTATACCTCCACTGGGCCCTGGACGTCTGTGGCCACCATGCTGACGAGGAATGCGGACTCTCCACCTCCTCCTGCCGGTCTGTGCCCTTCTCCTGCAATACTCTGCCCTCCTGCTGTGGATGCCACCAGTGGGGGTGGGGATGATCACTATGGGGGTGGCTCCCGACCATCCATTAGAGCTCTGGAACCCCGCAATCCTCCTGGACTACTGGGAGGGGGGGGGGGCTTGGAGGCTTTTCTCATCCACTTACAGAACGGAGTTCCTCTCCCACAGTCCGCACCTTGCCTGTAATGGACACTGCCTGGAGGGGACTGCATAGGTGAGCACCCTACTTCAAAAAAGTCCCTTCCATCTCCAACTCTCCTCAGGGCTGCCATGTCGGCGGGGCCTGTGGACTGTCTAGTTTCCTCGGCAGAGTTCACACACACTTTTCACTGAGATTACTTTACTTCAACTGTTGTGGATGACGTCTGGGGATGACTAAGGCGACCCCTGGCAAACATTCTGGTTTCTCATGATCCACCAAGACTACCAAGCTGGTAAAACCTGTAGGGGCAACAAACATAGCCTCACAACCCTCTCAAGAGTCCAACCTGGCTCTAGCTCCTGCAGACTCTAATTCACTCATGACAGCTATTAATACCCGACAGGCAGTTCTCATTGCAAAAACCGAGTGCTTACACACCAACATTAGATTGATTTGGCGGGATTTGGATGGATTCCGAGGCCGTGACAGCAGTCAAGCAACAGGTCAATGATGCAAAACACTCACCCTGCGGGTCAACGTCAAGTACCTGGAATCTAGCGCAGAGGATACAGAGTACAGAAATAGCTGCAATAACCTACATATAGTGGGTCTAATGGAGGGAGCAGAAGGCGACAACCGAGAACCTTCTCCTCGGTTTGCTGCCTTGTAACACTTTCTCTGGCTTCTTTTGTCATGGAGAGGGCCCATCGGATGACTGCTACCCAGGGTCCCCCTGGCGCACAACCCGCACCTTCATATTTAAGCTACTGAACTACCAGGACTGGGACCTGGCACAATGTGAAGCTAGATGCCAACGGAAAGTCCACTATGAAAATCATACGTTGATGCGGCTTCCTGACTATTCGTTGGATACTCAACGACAACGCCGATCCTTCTACACTCTCAAGGCTCAACTGTGAGCAAAGGGTCTCACCTATAGCAAGTAATTCCCAGCAAAGCTCAGAGTCCAAGTTGGAGATACCATATTCTCCTTTACTGGGTGTGAGGAGGCGGCTTCATGAGTGGAAACCCTGCAACCTCTACGATGACCTAGCTGTGCTTCCGTTTTTCCACTGCCCGTCCAGAATTATACCCCGATGGTGCTCCCTAACCCCAAATACTTGTTAATGGTGACCCTTCCTGCTGTATCTCCATCAGACACTCTGCATGGGTGAGCAATCAGGGCAGTTCATGTTGCTGTTCCTCATGGCATTGGGAAGTGTTACTGAGTTAATGAGACCCCCCATGGAGGGGCGTTACCACTAGCCTCACATGACTTTTTCTGTCTGCTCCCTTTTAGGAATGAGGGCATGCTCATCACCCCAGACTGAGTGCTGGCCTCTCCTGTGATGTGCAGACTAGATTCTCTGACGGCCCGGGATCAACCAATGAGCAGGCCTTACCAGATTTATGCCCCCTAAGGGCTATACTATCCTGTTTTCCTATGGGCAGACAACTCGTCAGCATTCTTCCCTGGATCTCCATTTTCCTTTTGTTTAGTTCGCAACCTAAGCCTGTGCCCTCGGGTTCGGTCAAGCGAACTACCCCAACTGAAGCAAGGTGGCAACTCTAATGTGTGTGAGCTCAGAAGAATGTGTGTTGTTCACCGGGTCCAGATGGATACCCAGTTGAGCTCTATAAAGACATATACTGATCAACTGGCTCCCCATCTCCACTGCCTTTTTACTTCCCTTAAAAGAGACAGAGACTACCCCCTTCTATGTTGCAGGCTGTGATGGTAGTGATTTTAAAGCCCAAAAAGGATCCGACACAGTGTTCTTCATACCGACCAATCTCATTGCTTAATGGGGATGTGAAAATATTCACTAAAGTGCTTGCTGAGAGAATGAGCTCAGTTATTTCCACGTTGGTGACTAAATATCAAACGGGTTTTATGCCAGGTAAAAAAGGTACAGATATTAATATTCGGAGATTGTTTACCCATATTTCTGTTGCCACTACCAGAGAAAGTCCAGGAGTCGTGATGTCTCTCAATTCTGAAGAAAAAGCCTTCAACTCGGTTGAGTGGGAAGATCTGTGGGAGGCTTTTCAGCGCTTCAGTTTTGGCCCCCAATTTAATCTCCTGGGTTCAATGCCCCTATGCCAGAGTATACTAACAACAATTTTTCCTCTCCCTTTGTCCTGCACAGGGGTACCTGACAGGGCTGTCCCCTTCCATCAAGCTGCTTTGCCCTGGCGATTGAGCCCTTGGCCTGTTTGATCTGTTCCTCTGAGCCATGGGGTTGCCCCTGGGTGATTTGGAGGACCATATTTCCTTGTACGCAGACGACACCTTTTTGTACCTGGAGGACTGACCTATCTCTCTGTGCAGCACTTGTGATGGTTAATCACTTTGGTCTCTATTCTGGGGTGAATTGGGAGAAATTATGGCTTTCCACTCACATCGGGTACCCTCCCTATTCCTTTTACCAATTTCGACATTTAAATATTTGGGTGTGGTGGTTCAGCGAGACCTTACTACGTACATGTTGGATAACCTCCACCTTCAGACTAAATGTACTGTCTGGGCCTCTCTGCCCCTTAGCACTTCTGCCCACTTAGTCACGTCAATCTCCTTAAAATGATTTTTCTACGTAAATTACTCTATTTTTTTTTTTCATAAAAATGCTTGTGCCAGTCCCGCGATTCTTCTTTTATTGCATAAATGGTATTATCTTCACGTTTCTGTGAACGAGGGAAAGCACAGCCTCTCACAAAAAAAAGTTATGCCAATTAATCGTGAAGGTCTGGAGTTGCCGAACCTCCTAATATACTACTGGGCAACTGTATTGGTTACAGTGCGCTGATGGTTCTCTCAGCCTAGAGAATATGGCAGTGATCCTGGAGGCGGCTATACTGGGCTCCTACACAGAACTCAGCAAACTCGTGTATAGGGGGCTGACATCTAATCCAGCTGTTACCATCCGCATGAAGACAACCCTGAGGGTGTGGAAGCAGGTCAGGGTTCAGTATTGTACAAACTTTACCTACTTCCCCCTACACTCCATTCTGGGGCATTCCTAAACTCTGCCACCTGTTCACTGTGACGGGCCCTGTTCTATGGGCTCGATGTGGCATAAAGACTCTGCAACATATAATGCCATGGGGTGCTCTTCTGTCCTTTGAGGAGCTTAAACATATTTACAACATCCCCTTTCATGCCTCCCCTTTACTCTTCCTTTTTCCCTCCCCCCCCCTTTGTTTTCCCCTCTCTTTGTAATCTCTACGATAAGCTTATATTTGTGGTGATAGCCCAAGTTTTTATTTTTAATTGTATTAGGTTTTATTTATTTTTTTAATGTATCTGGAAAATCTGCAGTTGTAAACCTTGAGAAAAGGTTAAACATTTCCTAAGGCAACCAATAACCTCCATTTCTATTATCAGACTATTTTTATCTAATGTTTGTAACAGGTAACCAGACCAGTCTAGTAAGAACATACAAATACACGACCTGACAAACTCGAGAGGGAAATCCAATTTGCTACGAATGTTTCTGGAATACAACTTTAAATTTTATGCTCCTCCATTGACCGACAGCCAGAAGCATAAGATCCTTTGGACACCAGCTGGTAGTTTTTTTAGGTTCACTGGCTACCGGATGACCAAAGTTGCTCAACTAAAGTATTTCTCAGTTTCAGATCGTGAACATTACATTTGTTTACTTCATTTTGAGCTTATTTACAGCTATAATCTAGATGAACACAAACTCTGAAACTAGGGCTGACCAAATATCAGCATCTAAAAAGTTACAGCTAATTTGGAAAATACAGTCTGCAGTAGGCAAGGGACCTGTGGGTTGCCTACAAGGTCATGTATTCATTGGTCTAAGTTATAGGAATTAGGATGCAAGTCAAGCAGTGGTACAAAGCCTCTAGGTCTAGAGCTTGGTTTCTACTTACCTAAACCATTAAAAAAAAAGTCTACTTATCGCATTCATAAAAGTGCAGGCACCTTGGGATAAGTGGGAACCCTACAACCCCTGGGAGCTGTAATCTCCACATCATGGAAATGTCAAAGTTTGGAAAACACCCTCAAATCTTCTATTGGCCAGTCACAATGATTGGTAGTCTCGCTGACCAACAGGAAGTGTCAAATAGCGACCCCTTAGTTTTTAAGAATTTTTAAGAATTGTTGTAGACTTAAGAGCAGAGCAAACAAACCCCTGATTGTTTTGAGCCCATGTTACGTTAATAAAAACATGGTAGCAGACTCCAGAAATGTTATACAACTTAAGAGTAGTCCTCATCAATCTCGTAAATCATTCCAATATTAGTCTGTTGTACAACATTTCTCAAACATGACATTACTACTCAAGCAGTTGATAAGGCAGCAGCTCTCTTTTGTAACACAGCAGTCTCATAAAATAGCAGTCAACTGTAACCAGATTGGGGAAAAATTATAGAATTGCAGGTATCAATGTTATGGGTGAGATTAGGGCTATAAGCAGGTTCAAAAATGGGTCCTGGGTAAGGCTGCATGTACAGAATGAGTGCACAGATCTCCAACGTGGTTCTGATATTTATTTTGGCGTGCTTTCTGTGCATCCACCTGCCCTACTAGTTAAATCCCTTTAGTTGCAGAGATTTTTGTTTTCTGAATGTCCCTGGAAAAGAATATAAAAAAAAAAAATCAGCATGAAGACACTGCCCTAGGACTACAGCCAGTAAATTGGATTCATTACCATAATGCTACTGAAAATAAGTTAATAAAAATAATTTGAAGAACTGCAACACTGGAAAATATATTCCCAACAGACACAGGGTTAATGTAGGGTTAAAGCCATTTTCCAAATATTTCCTCTGTCATCATTAGTGGGAGGAATGCCTGCACAAGCTTTAATATACACTATCCAGAACATATATTCGTCAACTTACTATACTTTGCGGCATGGTTGGCCTTCATGTTTGATAAACTAGTGAAAGCAGATATTCTGTAAGTGATAATCATGAATACATTCCATAGATGTCAGAAGGACAGTGTGTAACCATTACAGCATATCCCAGTATCTTTGCTATTGTGAGTTGACACTCATACTAGCAAGGCATATATAGGACACCCATACCTAAAGAAGATCTAAAACCAACCATTACAATATATAACATTTAAAGTGAATGTAACCACAAACACCGATTTTATTCATACTTAATACACTGCTCTCATTAAAACACTACAGTACCTGCATATGCTGCCATGAAGGTCCTTACCTGGGTACTTCCCATTAAAAAGGAGACAACTGTCTCCCAACTACATTTTATTAAAAAAGAAAAAAAAATTGTAAACGTTTTTAAATACAAAGTGCTTTCGCACCGCGAATAATGTGAAGAAATCACACCATTGTGAATTGAGCCCAAGATCTAATTTAAGGCTCCATGCACACTAGCATTTTTTTTTCTACTCCAAGAAGCTAAAATATAGTGTTATCCTATGTGTCCATGGATACTACTTTAAGCTTTTAGCATTTTTTGAGCTTCAGCATCTAGGGGTAGAAAAAAATAGTTTTTGTAGTTTTTTTGAAGCGTTTTTCCAGCAGAAAAAAAAAAAACCGCTAAATGCTCCTAACAGCTTATTTCCCCTGTATATGTACTGTAAAAACACTAAAAAATATATATATATTATTAAAAAAAAAAAGAGAATGCTCCTAAAAGCTTCTGAACGCTACTAAAAAAACACTATTACCAGCATTTTTTTCCAGCGGTTTTTGAGTCTCTGTTCTCAAGGACTATTACTGCCTACATAGTCATGTATTCTCAGATTTCAAAGGACTTGCGCCATTGGTTTTGATTAGAGCACTAATCATTAAACCCGTAAATGTAAAAATCATGACCATTCAATGGTCCTTGAAGAGTGCTTTGTGTGCACGGTTTTACAGTGTTCTGGTTATTGTTCTAGCTCGATCATGTATATCCCCAGCTAATATGCCCAATACATGAGAAGTCATATAAATGAGGTTTCTCCATCCCTGTGGAGGACTTTCTCAGGGATTTGAGGAACACGTGCATCCTGTCTCAGAATTGTGTATTTGTCTGTTGGTATTAGTAGCATTGAATTGGAAGGCTAGGAGGAGCCCACATCGCACATCCTGCCATTCACACCAAGCGGTCTACAAACACTCTACATTTCATAGCAGCAAGAAATTACGTCAGAGCAGCCTGGCACAATGTCTTATAGACATGAATGATCCATAGAACATAAATCTGAAGTCAAAAGGCTGCTTAAATGGACAACACCATACAAAACGAAAGACTTTTCAACAGTAGCTGGTCTCTCCTCTCCATAGCACAAGGAAAATACAAAATAAAAGGAATAAAATCATGGCTGTGAAAATAGAAAGATAAAAAGAGGTAATTCTCCTGATTTGTAACAAAGCAGAGAACCATGCTGCCATTTAGCAGACGTGCAGCAGAGCCATTCATTTTTCATGGCACCTGCAAGCGTTTGCAAACATGCAATGTTTTCGCACATGCCAAACCTCATGGTGCAGCGTGTTTTCAGAAAATAGTAAGACTTCTTTTCTGGGTTTCTTGGGGGTAGAACAGTTCTCTGAAATGAAGAGAGTGTGGAAAACTGCCTGCCCTTGCTCACACCTGCAGTTGTAAACCAAGCCTAAGAGCTGATTCACACTTGTGCTGTGCAGATTGAAGCTTAGGTTTCACAGCTAATTGATACAGTACTTGTTCAGCGGTTCTGGTCAGGTTTACATCAGGTTCAGGACGGGATCAGCTCAGGATTTTATCCTGTTCACATATCAGGGTTAGAAACGGTTCCCATAGTCGTCAACCTGCAATCCGCATCTGAACCTGAAGGAACTGCTCAGAAATCATGCACGACTCTTTGAAACCGCAATGAATCCGCACCACCAGTACTCTGGACATATGTGAACAGGCACCACAGGAAGCAATGTTTTTTTCAAACCGCATCCAATCCACATATATGTGAACCGGCACTAAAGCTGGCCATAGAGGATTCAAATCTCAGCCAGTTCAACAGGGACCGGTCAACATGCAAGCCATCTATGGGCAGGCTGATTGTACCCAAATGATTGTTGTACAACTTGGGTACCACCAGCATGTCAGATATTTACATATGATTATTACCAGAAGCTACAGCTGCTAGCAATCCGTGTGTTCTCCAGACAGGGACAGCTCCCTGCATCCCCCCTCCCCACTAGGAGAGCACAATAGCCCCACAGGAGCAATTCCACCATCGACACCGACTGTGTTGATGGGGGAATCAGGCGGTTATTTTTGCAGGAAAAAAAAAAAAATTGCATCATCTATGGCCTGCCTACCTCTAAACAGTGCTGTTCACTAGAAGAAATTTACAGGAAACATTGCTAATTCATAATAAGTTTGCTTCTATTCGCTGTCTGATGTGCAAATCCTGAGCACGCAACATTCTTGCCGATTCAAGGTTAGCGCTGAAGTTGAGTTGAGCATAGCAATCTGCGATTCAAGTAAATTTGATCACAACTGTGATTCCCCGATTCTCTCTGAAGTGGACCTAGACTAAGGCAACCTCATCCTGGACAAGTCGTCGTGAAGATGGCACTAAGTTACTTACTCAACAGGTTTTTGCCTAGACCCATTCTGAAATCCATTAAAACAGTGTTGTATGGCTACCATCATCTAGTAATGGGGCAACCCATCATCAGACAACTCTTCCTGTTTCTAGACCCTAGCTCTAAATGTAGCATCAGGGTAATCCAATAATCAGCAGTGGGCAGCAGATGCCTCTAATAATACCAAAGCATCTACAGGCACCTGCAAGGCTAGAAGACCAGAGTGTGCCTAGACAACACAACACATGTTTTGTTGCCTCCAATTAGAAAAAAAAGGTTAGTTATACTACAAACTGTGCAAATCATTTCTTGTGTAGCCAAAGTTTAGATTTTAAGTACAGGTCCACATTAACACATTCATGCAGATTTGTCAAATCAGCAGATTTTTAAAAGGAGAAGTACAACCAAAGCTCAATTGCCTGTACTTCTCCTATGGATAGTTTGTTCTGCACTCCTTTGACCCGTTTTCAGCTGACAGTGGACTGAAATCCACTATAGGCTGACATCACTCAGCCAGTCCAGGGTGGGGTTAAGATCCCAAAGTCAGATCCACCCCAGGGTCTGGAGTGGCACCTGGCTCTGCCTCTCAGCAAAGCTCTGAGAGCCTGAGCCAGCAGCTCCCTCCCCCTACACAGCCCAGCACTCCAGTGAATGCGGGGGCCGAGGGGGTGCAGAGCAGAGAGCGGTGACTGACAGTCACCTCTCTCCGCTGAGAGCAGAGAGGAGAACTCAGCGATCAGCAGTCATGCGATTGCTGATTTCTCAGTCTTAGAGCCAACAGGGGACAGATGCAGCATCCACCTAGGTAAGTATAAATTGGGAAAAAAATCCTACTTCTCTTTTAAGTCCAATAAATGAAAAGAATAAAATAAAAAGATACTCAAGGGATGACTGGATTTCCTGCTCCCAAGAATAAACTGAGATAATTGGATTTCATCCTTGATCCAAAGCAATATCATGACAGCGTTGGATTTAATCCCTTATCCAAAGCAAATATCAATGCACCATTGGATATCATTCCTAATCCCAAGCAAATATGTGACAGTGCTGGAATTCATCCCTAATCCCAAGCGGTATCTTTAAAAAAAAAGTTGGATATCACTCCTGATCTCAAGCAAATAACTTGAACGCATCTGAAGTGCTGATCACACTTGTGTACAAAATCATTCCACAATATGTGTGCATTATACTAACACGAGCCTTAGGCCTCATTCACACAAGGCATTTTGCAAACTCTCCTAGAAGTCTTTCCTCCTGACAGTAGGTTTTGGCAGAAAAAGAAAGCGACACTTGTAAAAAAGTTTCCAAAGCTTTTAACCACTTAGGGAAGTGGTTAAAGTGGATCTCCGCTTTAGGGACTGGTCCCCTGCTGCCCATTAACAAATGGCACCTTTGTGGAAGGGGAGGCACTTCCGCTGCGATCGCCTAGGCAATCAGAAGCAGAAGTTGCCCCCCCGTAGTCTTCTGGGACACGCGACAGGTACCAGGAGACTACGGGTCCATTCAGAAAGTGCAGCGCTACTCATACATGCACAGTGGGCACCCGGCTGTGAAGCCGCAAGCTGTGACAGCTGGGTGCCCACACTGAAGGTGCCGGCATCAGGAACATCGGTTCCCCCCTGAAACTGGCTGCAGGGAGGACACTGCAAGATCAAAGGATAGTTTCAGTGGAGCTCCACCTTAAAAGAAAAAAAACTGCCATCATGCAGCTATTTACTGCATAAGAGACATGATATGCCTCTTCCACAAACAAACAAACAAACAAACACACACACACAAACAAACACACACACACACACCTGTTCGCAGTCTTCTATTGAAAGCACACCAAGCTGCGCATGCGCAGTTCAGTGTGCATTACCAGCACAGCATTTTGGACTGTGTGAGAATGACAGATTCCCATTCACATACGTGGGAGGATCCCCCACCAGCCAAGAGGTCAAAAAAAAACCACACACCACCCGGCACAGCACTTCTGCATCACTGGAAGATGGAAGTGAGTATTTTGAGAGTTTAGTTCCACTTTAAGCCTTAGGTCTCTTCGGCATTAAAAGTGCAGCTCTGTGTACACTTTCGGCATGCCTTGGTGCAGAAATGAATTAACTCCGGTGTACACACATGGGGGTCTCTAAATCTGAGACAGCCAATGAACATGGTTGAAGACGCTGAATAGGCGGCATAGGAGATTGTGGACATAGCATCGCTGGAGCAGAGGTTAGCTTGGTTCTCTTTTAATAAAGAACTCAAAAGGCAGCTTCCATTCTTTTTTGACAGGATTCTTCTAATATCACCTCCACAATGCTCCAAGATGTTCAGAAATATAAAATGAGAGCTTTGCTACATCAGTCTCCTATACTTTGCACAGCCTGGAAATCTGTGCTGCTTGCTGGTGGCATGTGATCCAGACATAAAAGCACACTCCTAATTGTATTTTGGTTGAGCACCATAAAAGGTTGATATAAGTTTGTTGCACGATGTGGGAAACTGAGCATTATGTTACAGTTTAACAGATTTTATGATTCATATGTACCATTTTATATGCTACAACACAGTTACACAACACACTTTATTCCCACAAGGCAAATGGCAACACAGTTTGTTTTCTAGCTGTGCAGCCCAAACAGGTTTTTATACACAAATTGCCATCTATTAGTGGGTTTTTTTGTTTGTGTTTTTTTTCTCCGTTTATTCCTTTCCGTGCATTTTTCTGGTTCTGTCAGTGCGCCAACAGGACACACCTGCATGTAATATGTGGAACATGCCAGCCAACTAATTTAAATTATAAAAAAATGGGGAAGCACTGATTATTTTGATTAATCGATGGAGAGAGCAGGATATAGCAGACATGATGGGTGTTATATGCCATATCATAATTTCGAAATGCAGGAGTTATTCATGTGGAGATTGTACATTTTACTTTAATGAAAAAGTTCAGTCCTACCAAAAAGGCAGAATTTTTTTTGTGAAGTTTCTTAAATCTACACAACTTCTTTTTTGCAGTAGGAAATCCTTTAATATATTTTTACATGACCCAACTCCCTGCAAAACTTTGTGTATGTACCCACTCCCTCATCTACTGTACATCTCAATGGCCTCAACAGAGTACCATCAAGAGAGCCTTCTCTGCCTATGCATATACAATCATGTTTTTGTACTTAAGACTCCAGCTATTCATTTCTGCCCATGGGGATGGGGAGAATCTTCTCTATTTTCCATGATGACCAAGAATGGAGCTCAGGTGTGTTCATACAGACCCTAGTCCATAGGTCTCCAAACTATGGCCCTCCAGGCACTGAAGAACTGCAAGTCCCATGAGGCCTTGCAAAACTCTGACAGCCACAGGCAAGACTCCCAGAGGCATGATGGGACTTGTAGTACTTCAACAGCTGGGTGCCATAGTTTGGAGACCCCTGCCCTAGTCCAAACCTGCCAGAGCCATCCTGCCAGGAAGCTGTCAGAGCGGAAAGCCAATCATTGGTGATGGAAGCATGCCCCATCAGCCACACACTCCTTGTTTGCATGGCATTGCAGTGCATGCCTCAGTTTCCTATGATTGCCACTTTTCAAAGGCAGTAGAGCAGTGGCTGCTAGGCATTGAGGAGGTGATCCTGCTGCAAATTAGGGTTTTTTGTTTTTTTTTAATCCCACAGAGTATTTTTAATTGAATAAACTGGCCACAACCACAAGTATTGTTCTCGTGGCTGTGGTGGGGTCCCAATGGCCTAAATGGGCAGGTTTGACAGGTTGCAATGTTAAAAAGGACAAGTTCACCTTTGCTAACATGTTAGACCCATATTTAGGGTGTAACATGTAACCAAAGACCACCTGCCCACACCTCCCCGGTCCTCCATTGTGACAGCAGGCGGTGAATGAACTACAACTACCATCTGCCAGCCGGCATGTAGTCCTCAATGAACTGCAAGGGCACTGGTGAGAGCTCTCAGTTCATTGAGTGTCCTGTAACTGTCTTCCTGCATAAGTGGTATGGGCAGATAGCGTACTGAGAGTCCGCAGGAACCTGACATTGCACCCGCAATCTGCTGATTGTGGGTGCTCCAGGAAAAAAAAAAAATTAAATACACATTTTTTTACCTGAAAAAATATGTGCATTTATTATTTTTTCCTAAAAGGTGAATGCAACCTTTAAGATGTACATGGCTTTAAAAAATGCCTGTTTTAACTGCCCCAGTAAGTATCACTTTCAATGCAGAGCTCTTGCTTTACTCTCCCACTTCAACTGATGAGATGTTAAACCTCATGCTGCAATAGAAAAATAAAGAGTAATAAAAAGGGAATAGCTACCTTTCCTGGAGAAAATACTTCTTCTGGTTTTCTTAAGGGCAAATTCACATTACGCATCTGCTAAGTCGCAGAGCAGCCAGAGCGATTCAGCACTCCAGCCACTCAGAGTTGCCGGCTGCTAGGGGAGGGAAGTGTGGTGGGCAATTTAGCACGTTACACTGCTTTTTTTTTGTATGAGCTTTACTTGAAGTGTACATAATGTACACCTAATTCACTGCAATGTTGGGCAGTGTGACACGGTGCCCAACATGATTCGAACTTGTGCACTGCAATAAAATGCAGCATTTCTGCATTTTAGCGCAGCGCTAGGCTGCACTGCAGTGTGAATGGGATACATAGGAAACAATAGTTTTACCATGTGGTTAAATGATTGTCACTGTATTTGCAGAGAGATTTACTAAAACATTTAGAATCTAGCGCAGCAGTGCATGGCAGCCAATCAGCTTCTACCTTCAGCTTGTTCAATTAAGCTTTGACAATAGAACCTGGAAGCTGACTGGTTTCTATACAGAGCTGCACCAGATTTTGCACCATTCAGTTTTAGTAAATCTCCCCCATAGTGTGAATTGGCCCTGAGTGTTGGCCAAGTATCTAAATACCAAGACTTCACCATATGTTCTCTTCTGAAGAAGTTCAGAGTTGAAATTCGCTGATCCTCCTCTTCAAAAGAACAGAATACCCAGGTCTTCAAAACATGAGGCCAGAACTGATGGAAGACTGCAGCAGCATTTTCTCCAGGAAAAGTAGATTATCCCTTGTAAAACACCATACAAATCCATCTCCAAAAACAACATGACTTTTAATTCATCCTGGTGCACTACAGCTACGCCTGGGAGGGAAAAAAAAAAAAAGAAGACAGACAAAGGCCATGCCAGGTAGTCTGTTCTTTGTAGGAATTTCATGGCTTTATTTTCACACCCAAAGAGTCATTAGGATTATCTTTTAGATCTCTATAAAATCATAAGAACAACAATTGCAGTGATGAGAATGATAAAACCTTCCATAGCAATCCATCATTTATAGAGGTTATCAGCTAACGTCTGGCCAGTTAAAAGGTAGAAGATTTTTTATGGCTGTGCTAATTATTGACTTTGCCACAAAGATGTGTTCCTGACTTTTGCCAAACAATTCCATTCTGTAAAAATAAAACCTATCCTTCTGGCACTGAGGAAACAATACGCTCTTCATTAATAGAGAACATTACCTGACATTTGATACTTACATAACCTGTTTGTTTTAACACAGCAATAAGGATCCCTACTGATAAAGCACAAGGCCTCCTATGGTAGAACAGCAGGGATTCGGGATGAAACAAGGACATTTGGCTGTTGAAACAGCTTTTATCAGCTCAGGAAAATAACAGAAAGAGGGAAAACATACAGATTGGTTTAAATAGGATATCTGCTTAAGATATTTTTTTTCTAGTTTTAAACTAAAGCTGCAGGGATTAATGGGGGAATCATATTAATTGATATACTTCATGGGCATAACAGCTTAGTTACCCAATTCCTCATGTCCCTCAGACGTTCATAGAAGTAGCATTACGATCACCAACCACCTAGTGATTTCTATGTAGGATGTCCAGCTCATGAAAAAGGCTGTAATGGCTATTCCATTGCAGTAGAAAGCCTTCTGCATTGGGGTCACATTCAAGCGCGAAAACTAGGAAAGGTCTAAATGGCAGAAAACGTTGACTGGAATTCGGATTTAAAGCATATCTAAAGCAAAAAACAAAAAGTCTGATATACTGCAGCTTATAAAAAGGTATAAATCTGGTGGCTGGTGTTTCGGTTATTAACAGACTTGCTTTCCTAGGGTGACCACTATTCACTCTGAGGAGGGGGTCATGGTTGTAACCCTAGGATAGACAATTCCTCTCATCCACATGGACTGAAGAGGCTCTGTAATTCTTAGCACAATAAATGAGAAAATCACACGAAAGGTTTTGAAGTCATCGTCCGATAATCTGACGATTAGTACACAGCTTTTGAGAGCAGACCACAACAGTTCATGCAGAATTACCTAAAGGAACAAGCACAAAAATTTCTTGTACAATAACATAATTAATAATTTTCATTTAATCAGTACAGTATTCTTTCAGGAAAATAAAAAATGGAGTGACTTTGCTCGGAAACCAAAGAACACATTACATCACTTCCAAACCTGTATTCTGTCTTACGAGAATTTTTGTACCTTTACTAACCTACATTTTTGATATGCGACTTTTAAGCAAAATAGAAAAAAAAAAAAAAAAAATGTACGATCATTTGTTTGACATTCTCATTATGTGTATGAGGCTTAATCTCAGACAAGTCTGAATAATGTAAGTGATCCAGCACAGGCAAAGAACAGGAATGCCAAAAGGAAAACTGGTCTGCTGCACCACTCCACGCTCATAAAACAGCCTCTTGGGAACTCCACTGCTCTGGTTGTGGGTCACAAGCGTTTGTATTTCACATGCCATCAATACATACAGCAAAATCAAAGAACGAGACCATACTCCATGGAGGTCCCACTGGGTTCGCAGTAGAGTGTGGTCTTGTTCTTTGATTTATAAATATTATCTAGATAGATAGATAGTTCTGAGGAGGATCAAAAAGGTTTATTTAAGCAATTATCTTATCAAACTGATTCAGCAACACACTTTCAATGGCCTAGTTAATAGTCCAATAAGGATCAAAAAAGAAGTAAATCGCTACGGTATACATACTGTATACACTAAAGTGCAACCACCATGTCCACAATATGGAGGGGGGCGATTTGTTGGCTGGAACAATAATCATTATGGAGTATTAAGAAGGGACACCACTAGTTCTCATGAAATTCAAAGACCACCTTTCACATGCCAATAAAAATCAGTAAGCCAGCAACAGTATAGCACCCTTTCCTATGTACTGGTTCAGCCCACGGAGAATATCATTTTTCTGCATAAGGACACCTACACATTCTCCCTCACCCCAACATGTATTACCTAATGACTCAGCAACCTAACACCAGATCACAGTACTGTCCCAGAGATTCAGCATCTGCCAACAATCTTCAGTGACGCGCATGGGGAGTTCGCATATTTTAAGGAATTCTCAATAAAAAGAATTCAATCTAATAGAAATCACAGGTTGAGTTATATTTAATGTCCATGCGGACTTGTATACAAGAAATCAAGCTGAGAATCCGCATAAAATTTACATCTTTGTGACATTATCACGAAAGGACTCCATTGAGTTCTTGCATTGTTAAATTCCACAATGGATCCCCCAGTTGGATAAAGTTCATGGGTATTCATACTCCAAAGTTAAAGCGGAAGTTTAATCTGCTTGTATTTTGGCTTTGGTAATTATTTTACTAACATCAACATGCGATGAAAAATTTTAAATGTAAACCCCCAGCATGGGAAGGTGACAGGTTTTCTTTATGGAGACCCCCAATGTCTCCCATCCATTCCAATGCAGCTAATCTATCGCAGATCTTGATTGATTAGGTGGTACTGACTGGCATCACTGCTAGGCATTGACTGGCGCAACTGATGGGCACTGACTGGAAGCGCTGTATTGATGGGCACAGGTGGGTGGCACTGCTGGGCGGAACTGCTGGGCACAGGTGGGCAGAACTGGTGGGTGGCACTGCTGGGCACCGATCATCAGGGCACTGATCATCAGTGCCCTGATGATCGGTGCTGATCCCTGCTCTGACAACTGCCTGTTCTCGGTAGTACTTTCCTCGCACTCTGACAGCGTGAGGAAAGTGCAGCCGAGAACTGGCGAATTGCATTTCCCGTGATCAGCATGTCATTGGACACGGCTGATCACGTGGTAAAAGGCCGTGGTGATTGACCTTTTACCACATCACGTGATCAGCTCTGGGCGCGCAGGAGAGTGCATTCTGGGAGGACGTCATATGACGCCCTCCTAGAAGTAGCCGGCCGCAGTGTAGCCGTCATTTGGCTATCTGCGGTTGGCAAGAAGTTAAAGAGGAGCTCCAGTCTCCTGTGTAAAAATTAAAAGTCAGAAGCTACAAAAACTGTAGCTGCTGACTTTATTAACCACTAGCTCTCCAGAGAAATTACCCCCCTTCCTGACCAGGCCATACGGATATTGCAATACGGTGCTGCGTTATTTTAACTGTCAATTGGGTGGTAATGCAACACTGTACATAAATGAAACTTATATAATTTTTTTCCCCACAAATAGAGCTTTCTTTTGGTAGTATTTGATCACCTTTGCGTTATTTCTTGCGCTATAAACAAAATAAAAAAACTAAACACAATTCTGAAAAAAAAAAAAAGAATTTTATATATATACAGTGGGGATCGAAAGTTTGGGCACCCCAGCTAAAAATTTGTATTAACGTGCATAAAGAAGCCAAGGAAAGATGGAAAAATCTCCAAAAGGCATCAAATTACAGATTAGACATTCTTATAATATGTCAACAAAAGTTAGATTTTATTTCCATCATTTACACTTTCAAAATAACAGAAAACAAAAAAATGGCGTCTGCAAAAGTTTGGGCACCCTGCAGAATTTATAGCATGCACTGCCCCCTTTGCAAAGCTGAGACCTGCCAGTGTCATGGATTGTTTTCAATCATCATCTGGGAAGACCAGGTGATGTCAATCTCAAAGGTTTTAAATGCCCAGACTCATCTGACCTTGCCCCAACAATCAGCACCATGGGTTCTTCTAAGCAGATGTCTAGAAAACTGAAACTGAAAATAGTTGACGCTCACAAAGCTGGAGAAGGCTATAAGAAGATAGCAAAGCGTTTTCAGATGTCAATATCCTCTGTTCGGAATGTAATTAAGAAATGGCAGTCATCAGGAACAGTGGAAGTTAAAGCAAGATCTGGAAGACCAAGAAAAATATCAGACAGAACAGCTCGCAGGATTGTGAGAAAAACAATTCAAAACCCACGTTTGACTGCACGATCCCTCCAGAAAGATCTGGCAGACACTGGAGTTGTGGTACACTATTCCACTATAAAGAGATACTTGTACAAATATGGTCTTCATGGAAGAGTCATCAGAAGAAAACCGCTTCTACGTCCTCACCACAAAAATCATCGTTTGAACTTTGCAAATGAACATATAGACAAGCCTGATGCATTTTGGAAACAAGGTCTGTGGACCGATGAGGTTAAAATTGAACTTTTTGGCCGGAATGAGCAAAGGTACGTTTGGAGAAGAAGGGGCACAGAATTGAATGAAAAGAACCTCTGTCCAACTGTGAAGCATGGGGTTGGATCAATCATGCTTTGGGGTTGTGTTGCAGCCAGTGGCACAGGGAACATCTCACGAGTAGAAGGAAAAATGGATTCAATAAAATTTCAGCAAATTTTGGATGGTAACTTGATGCCATCTGTGAAAAAGCTGAAGTTAAAGAGAGGATGGCTTCTACAAATGGATAATGATCCTAAACACACCTCGAAATCCACGGGGGATTACATCAAGAGGCGTAAACTAAAGGTTTTGCCATGGCCTTCACAATCTCCTGACCTCAAAATCATTGAAAATCTATGGATAGACCTTAAAAGAGCAGTGCGTGACAGACAGCCCAGAAATCTCAAAGAACTGGAAGACTTTTGTAAGGAAGAATGGGCAAAGATACCTCAAACAAGAATTGAAAGACTCTTGGCTGGCTACAAAAAGCGTTTACAAGCTGTGATACTTGCCAAAGGGGGCAGTACAAGATATTAACTCTGCAGGGTGCCCAAACTTTTGCAGACGCCATTTTTTTGTTTTCGGTTATTTTGAAAGTGTAAATGATGGAAATAAAATCTAACTTTTGTTGACATATTATAAGAATGTCTAATCTGTAATTTGATGCCTTTTGGAGATTTTTCCATCTTTCCTTGGCTTCTTTATGCACATTAATACAAATTTTTAGCTGGGGTGCCCAAACTTTCGATCCCCACTGTATATTCTATTATATATATATATATTCTATATCTATCTCGATTTACTATAAAACTTATCCATTAAAGGAAAAAAAAAAAAAAAAAAACACAACTTTCTTCATAAGTTTAGGCTAAAATGTATTCTGCTACATGTCTTTGCTAAAAAGAAAAAAAAAAAATCCCAATAAGTATATATTAATTGGTTTATGTGAAAGTTATAGCGTCTACAAATGGGGGTAAATATACTGGAATTTTTTTTTTAGTAATGGCGGCGAACAGCAACTTATAGCCAGACTTCAGTGGCCATTTTGACACTGGGGGGAAATAACTGCCACTGACATCCTGAGTGACACGAATATAGTGATCAGTGCTAATAAAAAGCACCAACACTGTACTAATGACATTGGGCAGGAAGGGGTTAATATCTGGGGCGATCAAAGGGTTAAGTGTGTGCTGTGCATGTTTTACATTATGTGCTGGGTTGGTTTACTAGGGAGACATGCTGCTTTGTTTCTCTGCTGTGCAGAGAAATACAAAGCAGTATGTCTATGCTGACACACAGGTCTCTCCATTATTATCTCTGCTGGCCGGGACCTGGTGATTGACATGTTCAGCAGCATACGTGATTTTGCGCATCCTTGCTACCCCTTTATATATGTATATAAACATTCTGGACAGCAAGTGGTTATATGAGGATCACGACTGCAGCTGCAGCCTCGATCCTGGCACCATTTTTTTTTTTCTTTAGAGCTGGCAAATGGCTCTCTTGTAAAAAGTGATTCAGGGGGCTTTACAGCGGATTACTTTTACAATTCTCAGAAAGGGGGCGGCACCCCCTCTTGATATGTTTAGTATGCATTTTCTCAACACAACATCGTCTTTTATATTTTACTAAAATAATTGGGTATTCGGAGTTTGCACTAAAATTCATTTACAGTATTTGCATGTGCATTTGAAAAATGGTTGCGCAAACATCGTGCGACATAAAATATGCACAAATTTATTGTCCAGAACCTCTGCTTTCAGAAAATGTATATTATTTGGAGGTTCTAAGTAATAGTTAAAAAAAAAAAAATGCCGATTTTAACATGATTGTAAAAAATGTCAAAGTTACCCAGGAGACCTGGTGGTAATCTATTGTTTTGATCTGATCTGACACCCTACAATCTGAGGATCTACTGTCTATATAATAAACCCTATGTATATGTATGTTGATGTTATCTAGTGTATTGATCTTTACATAAAAAGTATATTATATTGCATTTATATGGCACACGCGCTCATTTTGTATAGGATATTGATGATGCCATAGGATACACTGTTGAAGCTCCCAATTGGGTATTTAAATTTGTATGCGGTGTTAAGCTTTGTGGTACGTGTGATTCTCCTAAAAAAGATCAAACTATTCCCATCATCTAAAATAAAGAGGTTTTTGGATATAGTACCACTTTAATCCCCTATACCAGTAGTACTATGCAACAGCCATTGTCTGAGGAGCAAACTTCCAGAAAAGTGCCCATACACCTCATTTTTTTGTTCAGACGGGACAGATTCCTTCATGCACACCAATGAGGTAGATAGGACTACTCCAACCCCCCCACTAGGGCACAGTTCTCTGATAGCAGTACCCACCGCACTAATCAGTGTTGGTGTACCCCTGGCCAGCAGTCTGTACATGCTGTCAGATGCCATGACACATCTGAGTGTTTACACGTGTGGAGGGACGAATGATTGGCCCTAAATGGAAACTGTTCCTGTAAAAGGGGCGCTCAGCTGCCCCTATACCTGTGTAACCAATGAGATGTGCATCCACTTGCATGAGCCCTGGGAGGGCATATGGAACACAACTGTGAAAATATACACTCACTGGCCACTTTATTAGGTACACCTGTTCAATTGCTTGGTGATACAAAATGCTAATCAGCCAATCACATGACAGCAACTCAATGCATTTATGCATCTAGACATGGTGAAGACAACTTGCTGAAGTTTAAACCGAGGATCAGAATGGGGAAGAAAGGGGATTTAAGGGACTTTGAATGTGGCATGGTAGTTGGTGACAGACAGGCTGGTCTAAGTATTTAAAAAATGGCTGATCTATCGGGATTTTAACACACAACCATCTCTAGGGTTTACAGAGAATGGTCTGAAAAAAAGAGAAAATATCCAGTGAGTGACCGTTGTCTAGACGAAAATGTCTTGTTAATGTCAGCGGTTCGAGATGATAGTATAGGCAACTGTCACTCAAATAATCATTTGTTACAACCAAGGTATGCAGAATACCATCTCTGAACACACAACACATTGAACCTTGAAACAGATGGGCTACAGCAGCAGAAGACCACACCAGGTGCCACTCCTGTCTGCTAAGAACAGGAAAGGGAGGCTACAATTTGCACAGGCTCACCAAATGTGGACAATAGAAGATTGGAACGTTGTCTGGTCTGAGGAGTCTTGATTTCCCTAGAGATGTTTATGTGTGAAAATCCCAGTAGATCAGCAGTTTTTGAAACACTCACACCAGCCCATTAGGCACCAACAATCATGCCACATTCAAAGTCACTTACATCCCCTTTCTTCCCCATTCTGATGCTCGGTTTGAACTTCAGCAAGTCTTCTTCACCATGTTTAGATGCCGAAATGCATTGAGTTGCTGCCATGTGATTGGCTGATTAGCAGTCTGTGTTACTAAGCAATTGAACAGATGTACCTAATAAAGCGGTCAGTGAGTGTATCAAAGTACAGACATGTATATGGGAAGGTTATTTCATGAATTACTTTTTTATTTTTACTATAATATCTATAATCGTATATTTGCTGAAAATACTGGAATTGCCTTTTATCATTAAGTGAAGAGTGAATAAGTAACCTGAAGAACACACTGCAATCTACAGAGAGAAGCATCACACAGAAGGCAGCAGTGAGCTGTTCAAAGATCAGCTTACATGCAGCCTGTTCATTCTGAGTTTCTCTCTCTCTCTGTTTACCTCGAGAAAAGGCAGTATAATACAGTGTAAAAAAGTCAGTTAATTATTTTCTGCTTCTGTCAAAACACCTATGTAGACAACACCTATTAATTCCTAATATTATTCTCACCCAGATAAAATCACAATCTGAACCTGTGTAATCACCCTTTTGCCACTCTCTTACGGCAGTGTAAATTGGAATGACTCTGCCTTAGGCTGCATGGCAGGGTGAAAGGTGAATGTGCACGGCTGTGAGGCTTGCATAATTAAACTGACAAACACCCAGTTAAGTTTAAAATGTGTCTAATGGTTTGTTAATGGATAACTAAATATGTTAGTTGGCTTTTCTCATCACCTACAGTATATACAAACGTTCTCTTCTTGCTGAAGAAGGTGCTCTACACATGCAGTTGCCATGCATCTGTTATATAGGTTCCAGTTCCCCTACCAATATCCAAAAACAACAGACTTGTCTGAACTGTCCATATTACAGAGCGGGTGTTTGGAAAGATTCCCATGCAGGATGTCACACTTTTATCAAATATGAAGTATTTATGCAGTTGTGCAATCCTCTGACCGTACATCGGCAAAATGAAAAATTTGTATGACTTGGCATTGTTCTCTTCTGCTGCAACAGGGAAATGCCATGCATAGCACTGCAAAAAGATCAGATTTCAGTGTGTACACAAAAGTAAAAAAGAACTTTAGTTCCTGAGAAAATGACCAGAAACCTTCATGGATGTCCTAAGGAGAACCATTCATTTCAACCATATTCCCACACAATATCATATTTATGGTATTTTATGCATGTTATTTACCTGTAAAAGTCTCCCTTGTAGACATCCAAAAGCCCCAAAACTACTGCTGGGTGCTGCCATCTTGGATGAAATGTTGGAAGCCGAAGCAGACTCAAAGTTGACATTCAAGAGACAATCTACGATAATGTGCCCCTTCACTCCTCGACAGCCCCATAAAAAGTAATGTAGGAAGATGAGGGCTGGAGGAGCTTGGCCAGCACAGATAGTAATTAGATACTTCAAGAAGAGGAAAGGGCTATTTTATACAAAGAAGGAGGGGGCTGTGCCAAGGAATGGACTCTTATTGCAGTAGTCAACTTTTCTAGCGAGTGAATAATCATTTATGGAAAGGAAAAACACCAAAAGTAAGCATTTAAAATATCGGATCTGTTTTTACCTGCAATCTTTTTTTTAAGTTGGTGACAGGGTCTCCTTAAAATACGATCATGAGAGTATTATGCAGGCCGCCATTATAGGACCTTTTCTAAAAATGCTAAATGACTGGCAGTGCCCGACTTCAGTACTTTGCAGTCCTAGAGCCATAAGCAATATGCTGTAAGTGACTGTCAGAACTTTTTAGGTCAATAATTGTTCCTGGTCAGCAAGCCAAAGCATAGGAATGAATGCAAGGGAACTAGCATTCTCAAAAGGAGAGGTCAGCCATGGCAGTTTCCATTATCCTCTTATGACAGTTTCTTTTTAAAGAGGAAGTGCAATTATCCATAGTGGATAATTGAACATATCCTTCGTAAATGACGCTGTAGGCATCATTTATTCTGCACACGTACGAAGGACCAGTGTCTGACTGGAGTGATTTTCAGGGGCAGACTGTGCAGTGCTAGGTAGGGAACAGAGTGAGGTTCTTGGTGAGGCAGAGTACATTTACCCTTTAAAGGGAATCTGCTTTATAATGTAATAAGATTAGCAGGGAATGTGCTTCATTTTTTGTTTTTAATACATAGGAAATCCATAGGCTGCAACTACTTACCCCATTTTGAAAATGCTGCTAAATATTCACTGAAGTACTCTGCCATAGTTTCCATGTAACAGAAACTGAAATTTGCCAAAATCCTAATTTCCTGGCTGCCATGCCGATCCCATAAATTCTATCAATTTTAATTTCACTGGCCTAGAACAAGTACGTACATGACAGGTTCTGACTTCCCTATGACTTTTCCTGAGACCGTTACCCTGGATTCATTGAAGACAAGCAATCATCAAGACAACTAAGCAATCATCAAGACAACTAAGCAATCATCAAGACAACTAAGCAATCATCAAGACAACCAAGCAAATCAGCCTTTATCAGAAGGTGGCCCAAAATGGCAGACTTCATAATTCATTGGAGGATTCCTTTAAGGCAGTGACAGAACAGTGTAATGTCCTTTGGGGGAAGAGACTGTTGGGATGAGATATACTTTGCATAAAATACATTGGCATGATTTAACATGTGCATATAATCAATAAATAAACATAATGGCCTTACCTTGGAAGTACATGGTTCAGGAATTATGGTATCCATACACACAACAGTATTGCACAAAAGAACCAATATATGGGGAAGTCAGCACCTTAGATTATCACCGCTGCTCTCCAACAAGGTTTCTTCTTAGGCCCCAATCAGACAGGTATCTCAAAAGAAGTGTTTGGCAGGTTGTGGTGTCCAGCCATGTGTGTCTGATAGAGTAACCCTGGGATGACATGGGGGCAGTCTGGGTGTTGAGAAAGCCCAATTTTTGCCACTGTGGCTTACTATTCTAACACCAAAAAGCAATGGCAGAACCGCCCACTACCACCCCAAAAATGCAGAAGCTTGATGTTCCCCTGCATCTAACTCCCATCTCGATGTGGCCTTATTCTACGGCCAGCTTAAAAAATGAATGGTAGAGAGAGAGAAAAAAGAAAAAAAAGGAAGAAGACAGAAGAACCTGGTTTCCTAATCCCTTTTAGGTCACAGAAAAATAAAGTCCAAACTTGGCCATCAGTCCAAACCAGCAGGCAATTCTGGCAACTGCATGGCTGGGTATCGGGCCACAGTGAAAAGATCAACAGAATGGACAAGAAAGACTCACAGTGGTAAGATATAGAGCACACAGACATCGATTGTCTTCCTCATGCACTTTGCCAACATTGTTACCCGTTTATAGCCTCTGTCACCTAAAGGGTTAGTTTACCTTTACCAAAAAACTGCCTATGCAGATAAGGGGTAACTGTATGTAAAAAACTGCAACTCTGGCTAAAGTTGAATACTGTGGCTATAAGTGTAGGCCATTTACATACCGCCAGAAACCTACCCAGAATACTCCCTGGGCACTGATAAGTGAAGCCTAGTCATTACTGCTCACTTTCTCCATCACAGGAGTGAGATCTCAAATGCTGAGCTCAGAGCTACTTTAGGGAACAGAAGGAGCATGTGAGAAGATTTAAAACCAATAAAGAGCTCACTCCTGTGATGATGGAGCCGGTTGAGAATGACTAGGCCTTAGCAAACACCCTAGGAGTATTTCAGTCAGGCTTCAGAAGGTAATTAGCCAACACCCATAGCAAGGGCACTATTCAACTTTAGACAGAGCTTTAGTTTGTTTTAATCTACAGCCACCCCTTATCTGTATAGGCAGGTTTTTTTTTGTAAAAGGTGAACAGAAACAATTGAGTACTGTCCGTGATACTTTATTTGCACTAACATACAATTTTGAGGACAAGCTTTCGGGGAGTGTCCCCTTCTTCAAGGTCCAAGCAGTACTATACCCTTTAAATAAAGTTGAAACACAAGATGTGCCAGCATAGAAGTTTTTTAAATACCCAAGTCTCCTTTTGCCAATATCAAGCACCACTCCATTGAACATAGATCCTACTATGAAGTCTCATCAGAAATAAACACTTTCAATATTGTCCATCTACTGTGTCCTCATCACGATCAATAGCGCCTTCTACCAAACTCCATGTCAGGACACGGGGTCAGCAGTTAGAATGGAGGGGAGCGCAGAGAGAGATACACTCCCAAAAGTGTTGACTTCTGAAGAGTCTCTACTAAACAATTCATCTTCAATGGTGCAAAGTTCAGTGACATGAAAAGCAAGAGGCGAGTTTACAACCTTCTTTGTGGGTATCTTGTAATTCAACACAGAACTACTTTAAATGGTTAAAGTCAATAAGGCCCCAGCTATTCTAAATCAATAAAAAGGATACACTTTGTATTGGCCATAGACTACTCGAATTTCAGCATTGTCAAAAAACATTAAACATTTGCATAAAGATCTCCATTTCAAAACATGCATGAAACCAACATGCACTGCTGCCCATACAGGAGATGACACTGATGTTCGTGGGGATTTGATTTGGGATAAACAATGGTTGAATACAAACATAGGACAAACACGTCAGCACTGTATTCTGAAGTGCAACCAGATTATCTTTTCTAGTCTTGGGTAGAGCTGAATAAGGGTTACAACCTCTGTCAAGTTTTTTTAATAATTTCTGTGTTCCAGTTTGAAAGATTCACCGACTATTTGTCCTAACTGAAGCCCCCGGGACAGAAAATTAGGGATAGTAAACATTTTACATTTGTCACTGGAACAGAGGTAGGATGGAAATATCCCAAGAGGGAACAACTATCACTTCCTTTCGTATCTCTGCGACAGAAAGAAATAGAACTCCGCAGGGGCACAAACCTGACAGAGGTTCTAGCCCTTCCCCCATCCCTCAAAGCTTTGTCTGTTAATAGAACTGTAAATATTCCTTTCAAAAGGTATGTAAATGCCCAAAAATATAATCCTAATAATTGGCAAAGTCAACTGTTTATTTAAAACAAAACAAAAAAAAAATCACACACATTAAAAAAATGTTGGGCCTATTTAATGTGATTACATTTATTGAAATCAATGGAAAAACATCAAAATGCATACTGAAGCAAGTCGTGACAAGTTGATGTGGGTCATGATGCATCGCCGTTCATCACGACACATGCTGACATGCGCTTTGATTTGAATGGAAAATGCACAGAGGAAGGAAAAAAAAAAAAGTACAAATCCAACCTTTGTAATTACTCCATTTGTATCAGGTTGGATTCACAACTATGAATTCTTCTTTAATGCGTTTTCACTGAAGTAAATGGAAACACATTTCAATGCATGCATTAAGAAGGGTGTCAAAAAGCCAGGATGTACAATACTGAACCGCTGCACACCAGAAGAGTGAATAAAATCCATGTTTATTAAGAACAGTCCCCACCCTAGGACTACCCTGCTAACGCATTTCACCTAATAGTGCTTAGTCCTAGAGATCTCCGACATTGCAATGCCAGCGGATGTCTCATACAATAAACATAGATTTTAGTGACCCTTCCGGTTTCTGGTGGTTCTCTAGGTTTACACAGAGTTTATGAGTGTAGACAGCTCAACCTACTTCCAGCAGCTGGTGTTCAAGTGGCAGTGGAGACAAGCAGCTTACCGTCGACAGCCGCTTATCAATGTCACCCATACACCAGTCTGTCCATTGATATTCCATACAAAGTACACAATATGTTGACATGACTTTTAATGCATTGCCATTGGATTTTAATGAAAACCACATTCAGGAGAAAAAGCACACAGGTGTAAAATTCCCTATAAAGATCCTAAAATACCAACTGTGCATTTTACCCATCACCACCAATCAGATTCTTTCCCTTAAAGATTTGGAATTTAAAAAGTATGAACCTTAGTTTTTGCAGGCAAATATAAATAAATATGGCTCAATACATCTCTGGTAGCCAGAAGCTCCAGTTTTAGGAGTACATCAAACTAAATTACTGCTTTTACTGAATACACATAAAAACAGCAGAATACATGGCACACAATTTGTTTTGCATTATAGGGCACAGAATTAAGAAAACTATTATTGAGCATCAGCATTTGTAAAAAATGACTGATGAAAATGAAATTAAAATATCGGTCACAAAAGAAAGTAAAGTGAACCTGTCATTCTGCAGTAGACACAATGAGGAAGAACAGTGGGTACTATGCCAGTATAAATTTGTATGTTTTAGTGCAATGTTTTTGTTCCATTTAAAACCTGCAAGGTGCCATGGCAGTACCATGGCCAAGAGGTACCCAGGTGGGACTAGTAATTGCATGACTGAGAAGCTATCCCTCCAGGTTCCTCTTGGAAACTGATAGAAACCAAGGGAGTTTCAGGAGGACATTAATGGCAGCTACACCCCAGCCAAGCTTTCCAGCACTGCCATGATACATTCATCCAAGAAGGTTAAAGTATAAGAAAATCGAAATGGAAATATCCATTGGAAAATCACCATAAAAAGTAACTATTTGGCTGAGTGAATCTCTACATCAGCTTTTGTAAACCTTTTCCCCCCAGAGGAACACTTGAAATAAAATTTTAGGACTCAGGAAACCCCTGGTAAGTTTAGGCTATCAAGGCTCATTGAGAAAATGACCCTTACAGGGGTGGCCTGAAGGACACCCATGCAGTAATGTCACTGTTTCGTTCAAGTGGCATTGGACTTGGAGCTATGCAGATACCCTCATATGGAAGGTCAGTTAGCCAAAGCTCAAGGAACTAATACTGAAACAATGCTAAGGAAGAAGGAACACTGGCCTTGTGCAACACCATAAAAACTCCTAAACAGATAAAACCAACTCCAATGTACTCACAGAGGTACACTATAATATAGTGCATGTATAAGAACCAGTTCCATCACAGGAAACATGTCCATTCGCAGGGGCACAGCTGACACGTTTCAATGGCAAAGCCCTCTTCTTCAGAGCTGACAGAGTCCTGTGTCCACAGTCTATATATAGTGATGGCACTGACATGTGTGTAAACCTCAGTTTGGCATCAATCCTGGACTGATCATGATAAATACATCCTGGACTGATGATAAATCAAATACAGTAAAACATAATAAATAATTATGTATCATTATGATTGTTGATATATTGAGGAGTCCAGGATTGATGCCAAACTGTGGTTTACGCATATGCCATTGAGTGTACCTTTGTGAGTACATTGGTACAGGTTTAAGAGTATTTATGGTATTACGTGAGGCCAGTGTGCCTTCTTCCTTTGCCTTGTGTCAGTACTGGTTTCCCCAAACTGAAGTGGGCAGCAAGGCCGATCTAGTGTGTCGTGGGAAGAAGTCCAATGGCATTATCTGCTTTGTATGGATAAGAGTAAAGTCGAGCCTATTTGGAGCTGGCTTGTGAATTTGCACCCCAGAGGGCCTCTTCTACCAGTAGCACTGACAAGAATGGTTTTGTGTTTTGTAAAGTTCAAGGAACCCCTAGCCATCCCTGGAGAAACTCTAGGGTTCAATGAAATCCTGGTTGAGAATGGCTGCTCTTCTTCCTAGATCCTTATTTAAGCATAAACAATTTCCTACAACATATGAATACAAGGTGACCGCCATGCGCATTTAAGATTTAAAGCCATTATGTTGTTGAGTTTAGATATACTTTAAATATGATTTTAGATGTTTAAACGTGCGTTTTTTTATCCTATACTAGATCTAATCTTTGTAATTTCTTTGTTTTTTTTTATTATTATTATTATTATATTATATTATATGTGATAACAGTGAGATTCTGAGATGTAGTGACGCAAGTGGTTCCAATTGTTGGTGATTTTTCAATGGACATTTGTTGGTGATTTTTCAATGGACATTTTGTATTCTCCGCAGTGTGTGCTTCCTAATCTGCTTTTATCTTGGTTTCCCTAATGCAGAGAAAAAAAAACTATTATTTAAATTACATAAAAAATAAAAAATTGTGCTCTACTCCTTAAAACCTTAAAATGTTTTAATCCTGGATAGTAGAAAAAAAAAAAAAAAAAAAGGAAGGAGAGAAGAAGAGGTCAGTCTAACGATCTCCATTCTCATTATAACTACCAAAAGGAGACAGGTTCACTTTAGCTGACAAATGGAAGAATTAGGCACAAAGAAGACATGCTCACTCACTGAATGTCAAAAATGAAATTGGTGGCATGACACGTGACAAGTTGTGCACAGACACAAGCTGGCTGCATGATAAACACCTTACCGTGTAAATGCCAATTCTACAAACAGCGTAAGAGATCTGGAGGCATTCTGATACTGTCTAAAATTAAAAGACAAGACAGGGTCACATCTGAGCAGCCCGACCGCTGGCCAGAACATCATGAAAATGTGACCACACAACAGAGAGAACGTTCTGCCTATTGCATTCTGAGAAAGTCTACGATGCCCTAGCACCAGGCTGCAGCTGACAATACCCCGAGGCTTGTAGTCCTTCAATAGTCAAAGAGCTGCAGGATATCCAACCAATGTCACCTGTCGGAAAGAAAAGGTTTTATTTTGAGAATGTTGAAAAGCCAGACCTGCCAGCTTTTGGCAAACTCCAAGCATCACTATGTTTTTTTTGTTTTTAATTGCTAGAACACAAGATAACTCAAGAAGTCCTGTACTGTACATGCCCATGTAACACATAAACATGCTTTACCATTCATTTAAGTGTGCTGCATTACAGCAACCCGTTAATTGTAAATGGGTTCCAACACATCAGAATTCATGGCTGCAGTATTTTGTCACCACAGAGCACAAAACCTCACATTGGTTAAGAAAATGGTGAAGCGCTAGCAATATGACACAAATAAAATAATGACATAAAATCAAACATATAAACGACAAAAAATGCAATGCACGAAAATGCAGTGAACATTCAGTGTGCTGATCCAATCGGATCTCATAAAAAGTGCTGCTAAAAGTGAAACAGGTAAAACCTGTAGCCATAAAAGTGGACCCTTTTTCCTGATGGAAAAAACACACAAACCAACCTCCCCCTGTCCACATAGGGAACTGATAATATATAAATTGTAATTGAGTGACCCCTCAGGGGGTAAAGACACAACACAGGTGATCAATGCCAGTGATAAATAAGATAATCCATACTGTAATATGTTTATTGATCATCAAGCATTAAATTAAAAAATTGCCCACTCACATGAAATAGTAGAAAAAAAAAATCACATTGCCACCCCTTAGTATGGGTGTACTGCATGGATCCTTAGATTGAGCCCAAAATGGCGTGCAACTGGAAGTGCATCACCGGAACTGACCCAAGATCCATGCAGTACACCCATACTAAGTGGTGGCAATGTGATTTTTTTCTACTATTTCATGTGAATGGGCAATTTTAATTTAATACTTGATGATCAATAAACATATTACACTATGGAGGATTGATTATCTTATTGATCATTGGCATTGATCACCTGTGTTGTGTCTTTACCCCCTGAGGGGTCACTCAATTACAATTATATATTATCAGTCCCCTATGTGGACAGGGGGAGGTTGGTTTGTGTGTTTTTTCCATCAGGAAAAAAAAAGGTCCACTTTTATGGCTACAGGTTTTACCGGTTTCACTTTTAGCAGCACTTTATGAGATTCGATTGGATCAGCACACTGAATGTTCACTGCATTTTCGTGCATTGCATTTTTTGTCGATTATATGTTTAATTTTATGTCTATTTTTATGTGTCATATTGCTAGCGCGTCACCAATTTCTTAACCATTGCATTTTACCTAGTGAAGTCAGATCAGGTGACAGCAGCTTCTCAGTAGTTTTCCATGTAAGCGCAGGTCTTACTCATTGTTTCAAAACCTCACATTGCATTGTGGTGTACTGTAGTGCAGGGGTTTTATGGATGTGCCATGAAGTGCCACTCAAATGAATGCCAACACATACAGTTGTGCTCAAAACTTGCATACCCTGGCAGAAATAATGACATTTTGTCATTTTTATTGAAAATATGACTGATCATGCCAAAAAAAACTGTCTTTTATTAAAAGTGTTACTAAACCCAGGACCCTGCATTCACTATATTCAGTCTCCCACAGTACACACAACACGGAAATGACATTATTGTAGTAAATATAAACTGCTAAATACCTTTCCTCATCAGCAGTATATAGCAGTCTTGTGACTTCTATCAGTGTCCAGCAGAGTACTGGTTTCTGAAAACAAATCACCCAAATGGCCCTGATCAAAACGTTTACATACCCTGGAATGTTTGGTACAGGCACACAAGGTGACACACACACACGTTAAAATGGCAATTAAAAGGTTAATTCCCCACATCTGTGGCTTTTTAAATTGCAATTAGCATCTGTGTATAAATAGTCAATGTGCTTGTTTGCTCTCACATGGATGCACTGAGCAGGCTAGATACTGAGCCATGGGGAGCAGAAAAGAACTGTCAAAAGACCTGTGCAACAAGATAATGGAACTTTATAAAAATGGAAAACAAATGTAAAAAGATATCCAAAGCCTTGAATATGCCAGCCAGTATGGTTCTATCACTTATTAAGCAGAGGAAAAGTCTGAGATCTCTTATTACTAATGACAGATTGCATTACACATTGTTAGCAGACTTCCTGCTGTTGGTCTGATGTTTGAATTGTGTTCTGATATTTACTGTCCTGCTGTAAAAGGTGTAAATGATCGCCCACGTTTCCTGTAGTAGCAGGGACTGCAAACTCATATCAGGAATAATAGGATGGTTACCTACCCAAGGGGGTCACCTTTTTGGATTTGGGGGAAACATTTCACATGGTTTCTTTCCATTAATGACACAAGGGGAGCCTCACTTACTTCACCAACAGTAGGAGAGCCAATCACAGGCCAGTAATATTTCATAGTGTCTCAATGTATTGCAGAATGTTTAATCCCCATTGGTCCATTGGATTCCTAGTCCTTCCAGATACATTGCTTCTTGTGTGGAAGGAGCACCCTAAAATGGCTTCCCTTCAATTCCACCCATAGCTGTACTTTAGGTTATATTGCCCCTCCCCCATATCTGTACGGGAAAGCCTCAATTTCTCCCAATACTCCCCTGGCCTTCCAGTGTGAAGAAACATTTTCTCTGGAGTGGAGATGTTTTATGCAGTGAGCCCTTCATAGCCAGGATGGGGAATCCAAGTAATCTAAGATAAGTAAGATGAACCGGTGTACTGGAGTCATGGATCAGATAACCAATGACACCATTGATTGTATAGCCAAGCTGACAGCAGAAGTGGCTCCAGCACCTAAGGTGGTGTCACAAAACTGCATGGTGGCCATCTCTCAGAAGCTCAAGGTGGAGTCTGGTGTCAGAGTGTCAGACTATCACCTACTATACTTGCCTTTAGGCAATCACTGAAAACCTCTCTCTTCAGGGAAGCCTATCCTGCCCTCAGCTAATTCTGGAATCCTCTACTCTTCAAACCACTCCACCCCCCACAGTTACTACCTAATGTACCATTCACCCCTCCCTCCTAGATTGTAAGCTCCAAGGAGCAGGGCTCTCAAATCCCTCTTGTATTGAACTGTATTGTTACTGTGTTGTCTCCCACTATAAATGTAAAGTGCTGAGCAAACCGTTGGCGCTATATAAATCCTGTATAATAATAATAATACTAATAAAATCACCAAGCCAAGGTCAGGCAGATCGAGAGATTGCAGCAAGAATTGTTGGGGATACAAAGAAAATCCCACAGGTAATCTCAGGAGATACAAGCTGCTCTGGAATAAAGATGGGGTGGTTGATTTGAAGGAGCACAGTACGATGGAAAAACAAAAAACACACACACATACACCCACTCTTTCCTAATCTTCAATTCAGATACAATTTTTAATATATTTATGGGTAAGATCATTCCCCTCCTCATCTTGTTATAAGTAATTAGGCCTAGCCTGGTAAAGAGAAAAAAAAAAAGTTTAAACTGAGCCTGTATTAAAGCCAAACTCCATGTAGAAGTTTTGTTGCATACTAACATTGGTCCAGCTTGGCACAATGTAAGGATGCACATCTCATACCTGGGCGGCCAATTGGGAAGCTGATAATCTCTGTAGTAGTTGGTGCTACTCTTGTGCTATCCACAGTCTTCCAGGCTTCCTGACCATGGAGGTGGGGGGCGGGGGGACAGTTGCTCACTCTACACTGCTGCCATTCATAGAATGCCTTCTATTGTTTTCAATTGATGCAACGCATACTCTGGTTGGACAAGTGGGAGATTATGAGGCGACTACCTCTCCACCCCATCCAATCAGAGAATACCTTGTATTCATTATAAAATACATGTTGTATTGCTAATGGCTGCAGTACTGAGCAGGAGATCCCCTGTGGTCAATGTGCAGAGGGGTAGTTGCTTGGCACAGGACCTGGAAGATCACAAAGTGTAGTACGGTAGACTACTATAGGGAGTGTCAGTTCTTCCCCAGCGGCCCCTCAGGTATGAGATATGTATGCTTACATTGCGTTCAGCTGAACTAATGTAACTGTGCAATAATGAATATATCTGGAATTTAGCTTAAGGGCAAGCTTTGAATAGCTAGCCCAATAAGGTGGTTAGTCGTACTTTCCCAGTGCTGGACTCAACCCCAAAAATTCTACATAATTGCCAAGTTTCTGAAAGCTCCCCTCCAACAACAGTCCTCAGACATGGCAATAATCACCGAGGCACTGATCCATCAATTGTTGATGGCAGTACAGTAAATGATCAGGTGTGCCTTATTCCTGGAAGTTCAGGGGTTTTTTTTCTTACAGCTCCAGAAACTCGGAGAGGGGATATATGGTGACGGTAAGAGCAAGCACTGCCTCGTGTTTTTTACTATGTTGTGTTGGTCACAAATGAAGGTTTACAATTGAAAAGGAGAAGTAGTCCACTCTAAACTTTACAACCAAATAATGTTTAAAATTTGACAATATCCTGGAGCCCAGCTAGAGCCGAGACATTAGTGAGCTCCATAGCCGGAGTAGGTTGAATATCCTTAGGGATACACACAGGTCTCCGCCAATTTTCAACAGCTCCATTAATCAAAAACAACTAAAAAAAGGATGACATGCTTAGGCTACATTCGTGAATTTGTGCTTGCCCAATGTCTATGGTCACCTAAAAGTCTGTTCCAATGTATTCTTAAAAGGTCCTCGCAGACCAAGGTGAACCAAAAGAGAAGTTTAATGAATATTCAATTAGGCCATACCAGAAGACAACAAGTATATACAAGTGAAGCTGTCCTTTTCAGGATGGAGTAAAATGTTCACTGGACAGCAAATATGGTTATAGGCTTTAACATACATTTGGTACATTCCCCTGGTGCCTTTTCCCACTCACCAATGGCCATACAAGACTTGCATGCTAAGGACCCTCCAATAGGCCACACTGGCAACTGTCCACTCAGGCTCTGTGCCCTGCATTGTGTGCAAAAATGAGAGTCACCTGCTCCTCTAAACCAGAAGTACAGGGCTTCACCAGGCACATGGGCAGTCCACATTCACAAGCATATGAGCCAGGGGATTGATGCTTTATTGGGAACACAAAATTGTGAAATTAAACCGTGCCATTCCTCGAACTATTCCACCTAACAGTACATGTGCATAGAGGCTGTCGCAAGCTATGTATCTCACCCTCTCCTGTTACAGCCTCCTAGTAATCCCTAAGTAACAGCTGTGAAAACTCTGTGCAAAACAAATATTACTCACCTTAACTTGGTTCTTTTCTCTTCCCCATTGGCTGATTTTTAGATGATCAATGTCTGGATACATTGATCTTTGCTTTTTTTTTTTTTCATACTATGAGTTTAGCCATCTTTACCTTTGCATATTAGTAACATGAAGGGAGGAAAACCTGACACTGGCCTCTATGTACAGGGGACATGAGTAACATGAGTTAGTAACAGGAATGGCATGGTTTACTTTAAAAAGATTATACACCAGCAACAGTGTGTCAGTCTGTACGACGGGACCCACAACCTGCCGCACATTGCAACTGTAAATAAAAGCAGCCTTTCCTCAAATCACCGGCATATTGGAATGCAGTCAGCAAGAGTAAAATTAGAAGCGACAGTATACAAAACATTGCCTTGTCCAGGCATTAAATCTCGAGAAATACTCTGGTTATACATGAATTTCCTATAGAATCAATCCCTAAAACATTTCTGCAGAGGCAATCAGGCTTAAAAGAATATGTAAACGCAACATTTCATATTCCTGATATGTGCCTGCTGTACCATGTATGAAAACGTATTCCGTTTTTTCTGTATTGCTTCCTTTGTGTGAAATCCCTGGTGTTCCTGCCGGTCCCTCTACTTTCCTATTAAATAAAACTGACCACACTAGGAATGAGAGCACAGTGTAGCAAGTTCTCTGTATGTGCTGGGAACTCTGTGTACTCTGCTCCAATGATCCCCCTCCCCCGCACACAGATTATCACTGGGTAGTTCAGTGTGCTGCTGTTTCTCCACCCTCGCCTCTCTATGCAGCTGAAGAACATAACATATTTATAATGTTTTTATATCTATACACAAGTGCTTTGCCTTTCATTTCTATTTCACACTGAATTAGTTGCTTTACAGGGTGAGGGTATACAAATCACTTTAATATAATCCTGATAAGGAAGAATGTTTTCTAGCCATATTTGACATCTCCTCAAAAAACACAAACACTGCCCTAAACAAAAATGATCACCGAAAAAGACCTGGCATCCCAGGCATCATGCACACTGGACATTTAGGGTGTTTCAGTGCTAGACCAGGCCATATGCACAATGCAGAGAGAAAGGGGGATTGGGTGCCCCTCATAAAATTCATTGAAGTGTACCTAAAGCCAAAATCTAAGTTTTGGAAAGAGTGGGGGAGTCGGGTTGTTATTGCGGTTTGTGTCCCCATTAGGGAGATTCACCCTCTCGATTTGAAAGTGCTGAAGCTAGAGAAAGCCAGGCAAAAAGCATTTTCTCGTAGTGTAGGATTCTTTAACCACTTCCTGTCCGGACACTTGTACCCCCTTCCTGACCAGGGCAATTTTCAGCTTTCAGCGCTATCACACTTTGAATGACAATTGCGTGGTCATGCAACACTGTACTCAAATTAATTTTTTACCATTTTTTTGAGACAGATAAAGCTTTATTTTGGTGGTATTTATTCACCGCTGGGATTTTTATTTTTTTTGCTATGTAAATGAAATGTCCAAAAAAATTTTTTAAAAGTGTTTTTTTTATAAAATTTTGCAAATAAATAATATTTCATCATAAATCTTTGCCAAAATTTATCCCGTTATCTTTTTAGTAAAAAAAAAAAAAAAAATCTAAATTAGTTTATAACCAAAAATTATAATTTTTAAACATTTTTTTTTTTATTTATTTTATTTTTTATATTATTTTTTACATACTGTCACCCTAGCAGTACAGCGTCACCATGGTGACACTGTACTACTTGTGGGGGGTGATGAAAATGTTTTTTTTTTTACACGAATTGCTTTTACACCCATATAGGATGTAAAAGCAATCATTTCTCTTTCTCTCTGTCTGCATTCTTGTACTCATTGAGAAGTACTGAGTGAGCTGTGATTGGTCACAGCTTGTCACATGGTACAAGGCTGTTGTGAATAGCCTTGTACCATGTGACCTCTGTGATCATTCACAAATTTCACACGTAGTAAGCAATGATGTCACAAGTGACATCTTGCTTACTACTTTGCATGTGATCACTGATTGGCCAATCAGTGATCACATGATCGGGACCTCGTACAGAGGTCCCGTCTGACGATCAGTGTTTCACTGTGTCCGGAGGAGACAGCGGGCACCGGATCGTGGTGCTGCGCGCTCCGAGGGAGCGCGCACAAGCAGGGTGCGGGGAGGCCGTTTATAAACAGCCACCCGACTCTGCACTGCCACCGTCCGGCCGTTTATATGCAACGGCCAGTCGGGAAGTGGTTAAAGAAGAGCTGAACTCTAGAAGCCATGCCTCCCACCACAAAAAAAAACCCAAAAATTAAAAAAAGCTAGACATGGCATTAAGGGCTAGGCACCAGTATTGCCTGTGGTCTCCCTGTAGCCGATCTTTCTACATTATATACTCCACACTGTCCTTGTGTGGGGAGGCGATCACCAAGTGGAGTCAAGTTTTTCCTTTCTTCATGGCAGAACCTCCAGCAAGGACAACAGTGAGGAGCACAGTAGCGACATCAAATCTTTTTCCAAATCCCCAAGACTAGCAGTCATGGTCAGCAGTGCCTTAGATCTCACACTGCAGCTATACAGTTAACAGGCAGTAGATAGACAACAGTTCCACACTCAGTACCAGAAAGTGTTTACCTTTTACAGGTCCATTTTTCAGGACACATCCTAGGCCAAATTACTATTTATAGATGTTCCCTAAAACATAACAAATCTTGGATTTTTGTTTTGTTTGGGTCAACTTTTAAAAAAGGTAGCATTTTATAATCTCCAGGTATGTTTTTGCTCACTGGGGGGAAATAACAGTGACATAAAGCCTGCGCCACTCTTCTGAACAGAGAAAAACCAGAGCAGATTCTTAATTAGAGGCAGTCTGAGTGGTTCTCAATGCCAGATCAGCATAAGACATGGCATACAGGGCAGCCATACAGAGCAGCAGGGCTTGAGTTGATTGCTCCAGATTGCTCATTTCTGGAAGGATCAACAGTTACTTTCCTTGTTTTTGCACTCATTGAACAATTATAACGTAGCTCTTTCAATGGTGTATTTAACAGAACAAGAGGAACCAAATAAGAGAAGCTCTTTGTTAGAGTTTACATACACTAAGTTGAATTAAAGAGTAACTCCACTTTTGCTGAGAAGAAAAAAAATAATTTCCCTCTGGGTGATCTATGTATATTGCAGGGATTTCAACAAACCTATTCTTATTATACAGGATTTATATATAGCGCCAACAGTTTGTTTTACAATATAAGTGGAGACAATACAGCAACGATACAGTTCAATACTTCGTTGCAGATTCTACCTTTTGTTATTAAAGAAATAGCGGTTTGTCTGTGTCCACGTACAGAGTAAGGCCAGCCACAGATGGGTCGATTTTCGAATTATTTTTCCTTCAAAAATCTGACCTAAGAATAATCAGGCGATTTTCGCTCTTATAGTGGGGCAATGGCACTGGACGATTTTAGTGGTTCTTCCCCATTTCGTTTATCGGGCATGCTGGAAAATTCATGGAAAACGACTGATTTCGATTGGTGGCACCATCAAATTACAGAACGACGTTTTCTATCAAAAGTAGTTTGGGATTCAACCCATGTATGGCCTGCTTAAATCTTTGTGGGAGTGTTTTTTAATCAATCAATCAGCTGCTGCACCTGCAGAGTTCTGAGGAAAGTGTCAGGGTCTGCATCCCTTTAGACGCAATTTCCCTTTGAGAGTATCTCAGCAAAAATGACAATTGTTGCAGAAGGTGCTGAAAATATGAATTGTATCTTCGTGCAAACATCTAGGAAAATCAGTAAGCCAATCACACAAGCAGCAAATTACATTTCTGGGGAGCGTTCTGTACACCATCTGCACAGAACGCCTCTAGATTGCCATACTGAATTGCATTTTACAAAAAAAAAAAAAAAAAAAAATCACAGAGCTGCAGATTGAAAAGGAAAGGTACATTTTTTATAACATTCAATAACAAAAACAAATATAGCTTATACAAGTCATTATTTGCCAATTTTTTTTTCCAACAAAACTGGAGTTACCCTTTAACATAAAAGCCACAATATATAAACCTGTGTCACAAACTTCGGCAATTCAAAATGGACATCTGACAAAGAGGTACATAGTCGTCAGGGTGGATAAAAATCAATGATTTAAAAAAAAAAAAAAAAAAAAAAAAAAAAAAAAAAATCGGATTTTTTTGATTTAAATCGGATTTTTTTAAATAAAATGCTTTTTGAGGAAAATATATTACCATCCAAAGGTTATTCCATCATGAAATAAAGATTAGTTTTTTAATTATGTAGAATAAGGCTGTATATGTTTAATTTTTTTGATAAATAAATTCCATTAATCTATTCACAATGTCATGCTCTTCCAGAGGTTTTTGTAAGATTATTGGGCAGTTTCTCTGCCTACAAGATATTATCACAGATGTTGGTTTACTTTTGCAGTTCTCAAAACTGAATTTGACTCAGCGGAGATCACATGCCTCTTCTTCACAGCAAAAATGTTATAACATGAACAGAGTTAAGAAAAAGACCTTCATCCTAACTTCTACAAACCTATGAATACAGAATCAACCCCTTCAGTGCTGAGTTTCAAGAAGTTCAGTGAATAGAATAGAAACAATATTTTTCTGATTGTTTGGAGTGGAATAGATCTGCACAAGAAGAAAGTGAAACTAAGTGTGAGGAGGAAGGGGCTGACAGTCTAAGTTTCTTAAAATATATATATTTTGTTTAGCCAAATTAGTTAACAAACATGGATGTTTAAGCAAATAACATATGCTGGAATGTTATTGTTTCAGTTGAATAAATCTATTTAAATTGTTATTAAGGTAATGATTATTTTTCTCCTTCCTAAATACAACAGAAAAGTTGTCCAAATATGAAATGATTAACCTATTAAACTGGGGATAAAAAAAACTAATATGAAAAGTTATTCTAAAAATCTTCATCTACTTGCATATTAAAGTTATACCAGCAAGAATTAGCCTTTATGTAGAAAGCTATGATTTAAATCAAGCCTGACTAGTGATTTAAATCAGTTTGATTTAAATCAAATGCACCCTGGTAGTCGTCAATAAAAAGTGCTCAGCAGGTCTACAGACAGGCTGTTGACATTATATTGCGCACACATATAAAGCAGAAGGACTGCCTAACAATAAACACCTTTAAGCCACGCAGAATGAAAACTGGAAGCCACACCAGCTGAATGAACTTCTCCAGGTCATGGAATGATTGACCCATAAAAGAAGTACATTATCTCTAGGGCACGCTGATAATTGCTGAACTGAGAAAGTGTTTGAATTCTCGTGTGCTCCTAAGATTGTCCAACAAAGCAAAAAATGGCAGTTGCTCCGATCAATTTAGTGCTAGCAAAGAAAAAAAAAAAAAAAAAAGGCGTACTTTCAAAGAACCAAAGAGGAACTAAACCAAAATGATTTACAGTGTAACTAACTAAAACAAAAATGACATACGATAGAGTATGTCAGTAGCATTATAACAGCAGTCCCCCCTGTAACAGTTTATTTCCTGTTAAAGCAGCGAAGCGTTGCCCTAGATGCATGCAAAATACCTCAGAATATACACAATATGAATTTAGAGAATGGACTCTCTGCAATTACACCATCAACATAATTCTGAACAAATAAGCAAATAATTCATAAATTATAGTATATTAAAGCGGAGTTCCACTCACCTGTCAAAAAATAAAAGTCAGCAGCTAAAAAAACTGTAGCTGCTGACTTTTAAAAAGCAGCCACTTACCTGTCCCTCGGTCCCGTGGTGTGTCCCCCGCAGCTCTTTTCACCGGCCGTCCTGTATTCCAGGAGGCCAGCATCCTCAGTGTGGGCACCCAGCTGTGACAGCTTGCGGCTGAGTAGCCCTGCGCTTCGTGAATGGTCCTGTAGTCTTCTAGGACCTGTCAGGTGTCCCAAAAGACTACAGGGAGGGAGGACACCTTCCGTTTCCGATCGCCTAGTGGGAGCGGGTACCTGTCAAATTCGGGTACCCGCTCCCCAAAGGTGCCAATCCTTAATGGGGAGCAGTCCTTAAAGCGGAACTTACCCTTTTGGGTGGAGCTCTGCTTTAATGTGCAAACGTGCAACGATTCTTCAAAGTGCAAACATGCAATAATTCTTCATCAAGTGCAACAAATCCTTAGCGCTCCCATTCGGTGGTCCCACTTACTCACCAGCTCCTGTGGACTCTTATAAGAACAAGAGTCTAACACGCTTGTATATATGTTCATCTGGGATTTGTAGCCCTCCTGTTGGTCCAGTCCTCATTCTAGTCCTCAGTGGTTAGAGAACAGTTGGAGGGACGAAACGCGTCAAGTGGGAGCTGCTGGTGAGGTCATTTCCAGCCAGTGGAAGGCACGGCAGTGCGCTACTTGCGGTCCGGTGTCTGTACACTTTTCTATCTGCTATTACATGAGCTTATTCTTACACGATGTCACTTCCGGGTCCCTGTATGACAGATTCCCAGTCATTGAGGCCAGGAAAGAATGTAATGTGGTGCGATGTGCACTGCATTATATTGTATTCAGGGGAGCACAGGGAAGATATCCAGGGACTTTTAGACCCTGGATGTCTCAAAAAAGAACCGGTCACCAAGCAATCATCACATAGGGGACTTTATGTCCCCTATAGGATTTAAAAAAAAGAAAAAAATTTAAAGTAAAAATGTTTTTCTCTTTTAAAAATGGAAGTTACACCCAACCATATAACCCCCCCCCCCCCCCCCAAAAAAAAATATTTTCAAGACCCCCCACATATGTAAGCACGCACAAAAGTAAAAACACATGCTACACATGAAAACATTGACTACGATACGTTACATATTGCCGCACACACCAGAATGAGAGCAATAATTCTACCAACAGACCTCCTCCGTAACTCTAAAGTGATGACCTTTAAGGGACTTTAAAAGCGTCACCTATAGAAAATATAGAGTACTGAAGTTTGTTGCCGTTTCACGAGTGCGTGCAAATTTAAGTCTCAACACGTTGTATATCTATTTACTTGATGCAACCTTGTCTTTTATATCTTACAAAAAAATTGGATGATTTATTGCTTTTTGTGCGCTATCGTGTGGCATAAAAAAAATGTAAAAACTACCACCATTTTATTTTCTAGGGTCTCTGCTTTCAGAAAATATATCATATTTAGGGGTTTTTTGTAATCTTCAGTCCTTAAATTATTTTTTAAACGTGTGCAAAAATGCAAAAAACAGCTCTGGCAGCGAAAGGATAAAGGATAAGCCAGACATTCCCCTTTCCTGACGAGCAGCCAATCGGTACTCACTACACTGCAAGGTCCCCGGGTGCGGTGCTGGAGACAGGCAGGGAGGGGAGGGGGACATAAAAAGCGCAATATTAAAAATATCAAACATTTAAGTTGCCATAAAGCCCCTTTTGTTTTTAAAAGCCCCAGACATTCCTTAAAGCAGGATTTAAAATACGGTTTTGGTTAAAATGTATGTTTTTTTAATCAGGACAAGTAGATTGTCATGAGAGACAGTAGATTGGGATACCGATTTAGTCCCTGGACAAGTGGTTTTTTAAAAAAGCCCCTGAATTATTTGCTTATTTATTACATTTGTTCACAATTACGTTGATGGTGTATTTGCAGAGGAAGTACATTCCATGAATTCATAATAATAAGTATATTCTGAGGTATTTTGCACGCATATAGGGCAAAGCTTCACTGCTTTTACAGAGGTCAGTACCTTTGTAGAAGCAGCAGCTTTATTTTTTGGTATTGTTTGACACATTTGTGTCACTTATTGGTGGTATCTGAGTGCGGGTTATTACAATAGTTTATTTCCTGGTGATCCAGCTAGTAAGTTTGTTTTTCAACTTCCTTAAACCAACATGTCCAGCAGCATGACAGAGGGTTAAGACAAATCATTTAACATTGACGGGGTACATACAATGGTCAGCTTTTGCTTATTTAGTCCAAACCTTTGTCCCATAAAAAAAAAAAACCCACACCACAGCATTGCTGTAACAGCTGATAAAAAGTTTTTGTTGTAGATGGGGAAAGAAAAGGGGTGCTGTTGCACTTAGGGAAAAAAAATTACACACACACACACACACACAAAAGTATTTAGTCAGCCACCAATTGTGCAAGTTCTCCCACTTAAAAAGATGAGAGAGGCCTGTAATTGGCATCATAGGAAGCCCTCAACTATGAGAGACAAAATGAGAAAAAAAAATCCAGACAATCACATTGGCTGATTTGGAAAGAATTTATTTGCAAATTATGGTGGAAAATAAGTATTTGGTCACCTACAAACAAGTAAGATTTCTGGCTCTCACAGACCTGTACCTTCTTCTTTAAGAGACTCCTCTGTCCTGCACTCATTACCTGTATCAATGGCACCTGTTTGAACTTGTTATCAGTATAAAAGACACCTGTCCACAACCTGAAACAGTCACACTCCAAATTCCACTATGGTGAAGACCAAAGAGCTGTCGAAGGACACCAGAAACAAAATTGTAGACCTGCACCAGGCTGGAAAGACTGAATCTGCAATAGGCAAGCAGCTTGGTGTGAACAAATCAACTGTGGGAGCAATAATTAGAAAATGGAAGACATACAAGACCACTGATAATCTCCCTCGATCTGGGGCTCCACGCAAGATCTCACCCCGTGGGGTCAAAATGATCACAAGAACGGTGAGCAAAAATCCCAGGACCACACGGGGGGACCTAGTGAATGACCTGCAGAGAGCTGGGACCAACGTAACAAACGCTACCATCAGTAACACACTACGCCGCCAGGGACTCAGATCCTGCAGTGCCAGACGTGTCCCCCTGCTTAAGCCAGTACATGTCCGGGCCCGTCTGAAGTTTGCTAGAGAGCAGTTGGATGATCCAGAAGAGGATTGGGAGAATGTCATATGGTCAGATGAAACCAAAATAGAACTGTTTGGTAGAAACACAACTCGTCGTGTTTGGAGGAGAGAGAATGCTGAGTTGCATCCAAAGAACACCATACCTACTGTGAAGCATGGGGGTGGCAACATCATGCTTTGGGGCTGTTTCTCCGCAAAGGGACCAAGACGACTGATCCATGTATAGGACAGAATGAATGGGGCCATGTATCGTGAGATTTTGAGTGCAAACCTCCTTCCATCAGCAAGGGCATTGAAGATGAAACGTTGCTGGGTCTTCCAACATGACAATGATCCCAAACATACCACCCGGGCAACAAAGGAGTGGCTTCATAAGAAGCATTTCAAGGTCCTGGAGTGGCCTAGCCAGTCTCCAGCTCTCAACCCCATAGAAACCTTTGGAGGGTGTTGAAAGTCTGTGTTGCCCAGCGACAGCCCCAAAACATCACTGCTCTACAGGAGATCTGCATGGAGGAATGGGCCAACATACCAGCAACAGTGTGTGCCAACCTTGTGAAGACTTACAGGAAACGTCTGACCTCTGTCATTGCCAACAAAGGATATATAACAAAGTATTGAGATGAACTTTTGATATTGACCAAATACTTATTTTCCACCATAATTTGCAAATAAATTCTTTCCAAATCAGCCAATGTGATTGTCTGCATTTTTTTTTCTCACTTTGTCTCTCATAGTTGAGGTCTACCTATGATGCCAATTACAGGCCTCTCTCATCTTTTTAAGTGGGAGAACTTGCACAATTGGTGGCTGGCTAAATACTTTTTTGCCCCACTGTGTATGTGTATAATTATATATATATATATATATATATATATATATATATATATATATATATATATATATATATATATATATATATCTATCTATCTATATATATCTATATCTATCTATATATCTCTATCTATATCCTGTACCTCTACCCCCTCCCTCCTAGATTGTAAGCTCGAAAGAGCAGGGCCCTCGAACCTCTCTCTCGGATATTGTTTTGTTACTGTATTGTCTCATGTTCTGTCCCCCACTATATTGTACAGCGCTGAGCAAACTTTTTGGCGCTATATAAACACTGTATAATAATAATTATATACACACACACACACACACAAATAAATAAAAGATACCTATATAGCAGCAGTCCTAATTATGAATTAATGAATTACTAAAACACAAAATCTTAACTATTTCAAAAATGAACCGTGCGAAGGTCACAAAACTGACTAAATAACATGTGCAATCTTTGAAGTGATAACAATGAGCAAAACTCAAATACAATATTAATATTCAGTCCCAACATGTGAATAATTGGTGCAACGGTGCTGTATCTTTAACAGTGATACTCCATGCTGAAATGATGACAAGTGCTTCACAATGTTCACCGTGGTTGCTGGTAGTAACCAATAACTTTCCACTAGGGCATGTAGGAGCCTTCCAGAGGATTTGCCAACAGACCCACAATAGATGACTCCATTAACAATGGGAATGCACACCATTGAAGAGAAAAATCTAATTGAATTTTCAGGAAGTCATCTATGTAATTCAAAAAAATAACAGCATCTTGAATTACATAGATGACTTCCTGAAAATTCAATTAGATTTTTCTCTTCAATGGTGTGATTTTCCATTGTTAATGGAGTCATCTATTGTGGGTCTGTTGGCAAATCCTCTTTGAGGCTCCTACATGCCCTAGTGGAAAGTTATTGGTTACTACCAGCAACCACGGTTAAAATGGAAAAGGAATATCGGCCACCAGGACCGCATTGCATACTGGGATAGTCCCAAAAGCAAGTATGACTTACCTGGAGATAGGTGGCCATGAAATGATGGTGAGTTTACATCTATGTGGGGCACCAGTGTGAACACAGCCAAGCACTTGTCATTTCAGCAAGGAGTATCACCGTTAAAGATACAGCACCGTTGCACCAATTATTCACATGTTGGGACTGAATATTAATATTGTATTTGAATTTTGCTCATTGTTATCACTTCAAAGATTGCACATTTTATTTAGTCAATTTGTGACCTTCGCACGGTTCATTTTTTAAATATCTGTTGTAGATGGGCTATACATAGTTAATCACTGATGTAAAGTTTGCCTAAATCTAGATCACAAAAGGAAAAAAAAAATAAATAAATGTTGGTGTTGGTGCTCACACCGTGGCCCGTAAAGCTCTCTGATGTGGCCTGTGACCTCAAATCCAGGAAGTGCATGCCCAGGGTCGACAACCTGTAGATCATGATCTGGGCTTGCGGACCCGCCATTACAAAGTATCAGAGTGCAGTGAGCCAGCATCGGAGGGTGCAGGAGCCGCAGCCGCAAAAGCTGATGCTTCCTCGGCAGTTCCGGCTCCTATTCTAGGCGGAGTAATACTAAGTGCACTCCACCTCTAATCCTTTCCAGCAACCTGGAGAGCGATGCCAGCAGAAGCTGCAAAAGGAGAAGGTGAGGGGATTAAAACCACACATGCACTGGGCATAATAGTTTTTGCAATGGGCATATTAGCACCTATAAAAGGGTTAACAACTATAAAGGCTGCTTTCACACTGATCTGCCGGTGCAGCACAGCACGTTAGCAGCACTGAGCCACAGACGTCTATTATATCCTGCCGGTTCGGTTTGCTTTCTGAAAGTGAACTACACCAGCAAAACGTAATAGAAGCAAAGTGCATCTAACCCACAGGAAAGCTGCAGGTGCACTGCCCTGCACCCACACTGCGGGTAAACCGCAGTGCATCAGTGTGAAAGCAGCCTTATCGGGGGCTCAGGACAGTAAAGACTCGTTTACATTTGCGGTTTGGGAGGGGGCATAAAACTCATCATTCATTGTGGCCCGCAACAGGTTACCAAATCATTTAAGCGGCCCTCGCTCTTCCCTGCTGCAAGTGCTTGTGTAACTGCCATGAGAGCTGTAATTTGGCTTAAAATTTTTAGTGTATTTAAATCTGCTAGTACATCCAACACTCCCCCAGACTGACAATGCTGATGTCCAAAAGGTGTCCCCTGTGCTCCTTCATCCAGAGTGGGGGCACTCTAATACAGGACGTGTTACTGGCCAGGTGAAAATAGCCTAAGGGCCAGTTCACACTACAGAAATGCAGTCCAGATGAGTGTTTTGCATTCCGGTGCATTGGATGCGTTCCAGTGCGTTTTCCCCCTTTCTAAAATTTAAATAGGGACATATGCGTTACAGTGCATTTTACCACGTTCCAGTGCAGTTCTGTGCAGAAAAAAAAATGCAATCTCTTCTACTTTTTTTTCTCAACCGGAACACACTGGAACCACAAGCACTGCTGTGAACTATAACATGGACAACCATATCACCTACTTTCTGTGGGTTTTAGATGCAGAAAAAAAGCAACTGAAAACGCATGTAGTGTGAACCGGTCCTAAAACAGAAAACTAATGCAGCCACCACATCTAAAGGATTGGTAAACTTCAATATATTATATTTCTGGTTTGGAGTTTAGGCTTTTTGCATTGTGTAGCAAGAGAATGTGCTGGGAAAGGTTTGTATTGTTCCATACTATGGTTTGTACTGACGTAGCTTTCTACAGTTCAACTGGAAGATACCAAAAGTTGCCTTCAACAAAGATGGACAAACCTTCTGGCCAACTCATGTCTGGGATAAGCTGCAGGACAAACATCATCTGACCTGCTCCTTTAGAAGTTCTTATCTACGTCATGGAGAGCTTTATTACATGGATATATCGCCAAGAAACAATAGAAGAACCCTGAAATCAAACATTCCTAAGGCAGATCATGTGCTTGTACAGCCTAACATTTCCCAGGTCACCATGATGATAAAACCATCACGTGACACGGGTATCAGAAAGACACAAGGACAATGACTCCTTCACTGAACAACACAGGACCAGACAAACAGAAGAGAATGGCCAATAAAACGCACAGCAAACAGAAGGACAAACATGGGGTCGGGGTCTGTGAATGCAGAAAGCTGTTTATACAGATAGAAGTAAAGGTTTGGTTTTATGGAGAAAGAATACAACATACAAAGGGGATCATGTAGAATGGCTGTATAGTCAGCAGACGGAGGATAAGGCCTAGTGGCTGTAAATAGGTAACAGAACATGTAGCTAATGCAGGCCATAGACTGTTCGTTTATCAGCCGAATTTTCGTCTGAAAGAATAAATCGGCCGATATTCGCACCATTAGTGGGGCAATCTCATCGGCCGAATTTCGCAGTTCCTCCTCATTTCTTCTATCGGTCATGCTGGAAAATTTACGAAAATCGGCCGATTTTCGTAATCAGTGGCAACAGAACAACTGATTTTTCATTTTTTGGCCGAAAATTCGGCCAATAAACGAACAGTCTATGGCCTGCATAAGGCTCCATGTACACAGGACGTCTGGATTCATACAAACCAGAGCAGCATCAGGCATGATTTAAAGCAGTATTAAACCCAAAAGCAAAAATTATATTGCAGCTAACCAATCCATAGGCTGCTTTTGCACAGATCCTTTTTTATTCCACTTCTGCGGTAAAAAAAAAAAAAAAAGAAAATGGAGGAAACCATGTGTAACCATGTATTCCTATGGAACTCTTCATACTGATCAGTTGCAGGTTGAGTGTGCTTAAGTCCTGCTTATTGCATTTTTGGTGCAGAAAAAAAAAAAAAAAAAAAAAAACGCGCATTACGGCAAAATGGAAAATACGGCAAAAATGCATCAAAAACGCACCTGCGTATCATTTGGCGCTTTTTTTGAGTTACATGTTTAAAAAATGGGCAGCACAGTGGCTAAATGGTTAGCACTTCCGCCTGGCAGTACTAGGGTTGTTGGTTCAAATCCCAACTACAGCAACACCTGCCTGGAGTTTGCATGTTCTCCCTGTACCTGCGTGGGTTTCCTCCGGGTACTCCGGTTTCCTCCCACACTCCAAAGACATGCTGGTAGGTGAATTGGTTCCAACTACAGCAACACCTGCCTGTAGTTTGCATGTTCTGCCTGTGCCTGCATGGGTTTCATCCGGGTACTCCGGTTTCCTCCCACACTCCAAAGACATGCTGGTAGGTGAATTGGATCCTGTCTAAATTGGCCCTAGTATGTGTATGTATGAATGTAAGTTAGGGACCTTAGATTGTACGCCCCTTGAGGGTTAGGGACTGATGTGAATGTACAATATATATGTAAAGCGCTGCGTAAATTGATGGCGCTATATAAGTACCTGAAATAAAGTAAATTTAAAAAAATGCACCATAAACACAGTAAAAAGGCATATGTGGTTTTTCCTCACGAGTGTGAAAGTAGCCTTAGATGTGATGGCTCTGATAGTTTTCCTTTTTCTTCTTTCTGTATTTTCACATGGTGATCTGGTCAGTAATCTTTTATTTTTCAACTTCCAACAGACCAAGATGCCAAGCAAAAGTGACAGAGGGTTGAGACACACCATGCAACACTGAGTACTTACAATGACCAGATTTTTTAAAATTAATTTATGTAGAATCTTCATCCCAAAAAAACAAACAAACAAAAACCCACACCAAAACACGGTTGCTGGAACTGGAGTTTGGCTTTACCTTGCTAGTGCATCTAAAACTGGCATACTGCAGATGAAGGAAAAAACCCAACAGATTCCTCCATCCACTCTATACAGAGATTTCCCACTGCGGCTAATTTTATTTTGATAGCCAGCCCCACCAGCTGTCAGAATACCAGAATGCCAGCTGCATCTATTTGGATGCAGCTGCTGTTCAGCCAAAAATTTTCCAGCAGCTCCTTTGACAAAAAAGTCATAGGATTGCCTTTTGTCAAATGGAGCAGAGTAGCAGGGCTCTCGGGAAGCTGCTATAATCTGCACAGAGTATAGCCAGCTTTACACTACCCTCTCCCTAGGTTGACAATACTGCTGTGCAAAGGTGTCTCTGGTGTTCCTCTAGTGCAGTGGAGAAACCCTAAGGCAGGAACTGTGGTAGTAAACAAAAGAAAAAATCCTAAAGACGAAAACTAATGCAGCCACTACATGTAAAGATAAGTAATCTACAATAGATCTTTCATTGTTGCTTTTGGGTTTAATACTGCCTTAACCACTTAAACTCTGTAAGATTTTACCCCCTCTTCGTGACCACGCCATATTTTTCTATTCAGCACTTCGTTATTTTAACTGGAAATTGCGTAGTCATGCAACACTGTACCCAAAACAAAATGTATAGGATTTTTTTCTGCTATAAGACTTATCCAATTTAAAAAAATGTTTTAAAAAAAAACAATCAAATTTCGTCATAAATTTAGGCCAAACTGTATCCTGCTACAGGTCTTTGGTATAAAAAAAAAAAAAGAAAAATCCCAATAAGTGTATATTAATTGGTTTGCATGAAAGTTATAACATCTACAAACTATGGGATATATACTAGAGGTTTTTTTTTTCTTTTTAAATACTAGTAATGCTGGTGATCAGTGATTTATACTGGGACTGTGATCGTGCGGCGGGCAATCTGTCACGTGCTTTGCAACTTCTCCTCTGCTATTTACTTTACATTTCTAAGGACTACATATCCAATGGTAGCTTGCTGCCTGCAAGCAGTGATTCCTGTACTGACTCCAACTCCTGAAACTCCTCCTCTAGTTCAGAAGACAGGCTCTGTGAAATGTGTGACACAGAAGTGCCTACTCACAGGACATATTGAAGGTGTGTCCTACTACGTAAATAACTGAAATACAAGGTGGAACGAATAGGATTTTACATTCTGATGATAAATATGCGTTAACTTACCACCACTCCTTCATTAACCAGTTGCTGACCACGCTATAGCTGAATGACGGCTACAGCGTGGTCATCCAGTTCTGGGAGGGCGGTATATGCGCCCCCTGTGACGTGCACCCGGCGCTCTCTGTGATCGCTGTGTCCTTTGGACACAACTGATCACATGTCACGGTAAAGGGCCAATCACAGCCGCCTTTTACCAAGTGATCAGCTGTGTCTGATCACGAAGCAAACACACTTGCCAGTAACCGCAAGTACTTTCCTTACGCTGTCACAGCTAAAAAAAAAGTACTATTGATAACCAGCAAGTGTGAAAGGAGACATCTATTCTGATAATCAGGGCACTGATTATCAGTGCAGCCCCAAAAGTGCCCATCAGTGCTGCCTATCAATGCCAAAAAAGGTGCATTTATTATTTTTTGTTAAAAGGTGAACTTATCTTTTAAAGCAGAGATGTTTGCACCACTATTTTGTAGGGGAAAAAAAATCCACAAATTCCAGGAGCATCGAATTGTGAGACCTCTGAGACAGTTGCAGCACTCAAGAGACAGAACTCCCTTGTTTACCTTAGGCCAGGGGTAGGCAACCTGCGGCTCTCTAGCTGTTGTGGAACTACATTTCCCATGAGACATTGCAAAATTGACAGTTCCAGCTATGACTTGCAGAGGCATGATGGAACTTGTAGTCCTGCAACAGCTGGAGAGCCGCAGGTTGCCTACCCCTGCCTTAGGGGATCTGTTTTTCCTCCATGAAGGGTAAACTTATCAAACAACCGGAGTTCCGTCTCTGCAGAATCATATCAATTCTGTAGAACAGTTCACTCTCGGCAGTAGCAGACTCACTAGGGTTCTTTCACACAGTACTGTTCTATGATCAGATACTCCTGGCAGAAAGGCCCTGTGTAAAAATGCAAGGCTGGGCAGTAAGCACATGCGCTCTCACGCCTACAAATTCTTTTACCTTTTTTTAATCATGCGTATGTGTATACATCTTTGGGGGTTTTATTACTGAACTATATGCAGCGCTAGTTGCATGGCCCCAGGCCAGATGCTAGGTGAGGCCTAGTCAATACTGCTCACCTCCACCATCACAAGAGTGAGCTGATGCAAACTCCCTCACATGCTTTGTTTTCCCTGACGCAGTAGCTCTGAGCTCAGAGTTTCTGAACTCACTCCTGTGATAGTGGAGGTGAGAAGCAACAGCTAGGCCTCACTTATTAGCCAGGCTTCAGGAGGGAAGTAAATGGCCTACACCTATAGCAAACATCAACGTCAGTTAGTGCTTCACAGCTAGTTTTTATCTACAGACGCCCTTACCTGCATGGGCAGTTGTTTGGCTATACTCCTTTTTAAAGAGTTAGTTGACCTTTACCAAAGTTATTTTGGCCATACTTCTCCTGGGGACCTCAGGAGTGCACTTCATGCTACACTACTGGGACCCGTTTACAGCCAACTGTTGGCTGATGTCAGTCAGCTGTTCCAGGCTCTGGAGAGTTCCCAACTTTAAGCCCCAGTTCACATACAGTTGTGTTCAAAATAATAGCAGTGTGTTGAAAAAAGTGAATAAAGCTGAAAATCCTAATAGCTTTTATTTCCATACACACAAATGCATTGGGAACACTACACATTCTATTCAAAATCAAAACATGAAGAAAAATATATCAAATGTGTTGTTCCTCTAAACAAATTGAAGAAAAGTGAATATTAGACTGTTCAAAAAAATAGCAGTGTTTGTATTCTTCTTTACAAACTCAAACATTCACTATATAAACTGAAAAATGTTTGAAGATTTTGCTTTCCTTTGAATCACTTAATTAATATTTACTTGTATAAGCACTGTTTCTGAGAACTGCTGTACATCTGTGTTGCATGGAGTCAACCAACTTCTGGCACCTGCGAACAGGTATGCCAGCCCAGGATGATCGGACTACATTCCACAGTTCTCCTCTATTTCTTGGTTTTGCCTCAAACTGCATTTTTGATGTCACCCCACAAGTTTTCTATTGGATTAAGATCCGGGGATTGGGCTGGCCACTCCATAACGTCAATCTTGTTGGTCTGGAACCAAGATGTTGCCCGTTTACTGGTGTGTTTGGGGTCGTTGTCTTGTTGGAACACCCATTTCAAGGGCATTTCCTCTTCAGCATAAGGCAGCATGACCTCTTCAAGTATTCGGATGTATTTAACCTGATCCATGATCCCTGGTATGCGATAAATAGGCCCAACACCGTAGTATGAGAAACATCCCCATATCATGATGCTTGCACCACCATGCTTCACTGTCTTCACAGTGTACTGTGGCTTGAATTCAGTGTTTGGGGGTCGTCTGACAAACTGTCTCCGGCCACTAGACCCAAAAAGAACAATCTTACTTTCATCAGTCCACAAAATGTTGCACCATTTCTCTTTAGGCCAGTCAATGTGCTCTTTCGCAAATTGTAACCTCTTCAGCACGTCTTTTTTTCAACAGTGGGACTTTGCGGGGGCTTCTTGCAGATAGCTTGGCTTCACACAGGCGTCTTCTAATTGTAACAGTACTCACAGGGAACTTTACACCTTCTTTGATCGTCCTGGAGCTGATTGTTGGCTGAGTCCTTGCCATTTTAGCTATTTTTCTATCCATTCGAATGGTAGTTTTTTGCTTTCTTCCACGTCTTTCAGATTTTGGTTGTCATTTTAAAGCATTTGCGATCATTTTAGCTGAGCAGCCTATCATTTTCTGCACTTCTTTATAGGTTTTCCCCTCTCCAATCAACTTTTTAATCAAGGTACGCTGTTCTTCTGAACAATGTCTGGAACGACCCATTTTCCTCAGAATTTCAGAGAGAAATGCACTGTAACCAGCATGTACAACATTTGCTGCCTTCCTTCCTTATATAAGGGCAATAATTGCCACCTGTTTTTCAAAGAATGAATGACCTCACTAATAGAACTCCACACTGCTATTATTTTGAACATGCCCCTTTCAATTAGTGATTCAATTACACAGAATCAGCAGCATGCATGTCATGACTGTTGGGTCTGTTGGATTTCTATTACTCTACTACACCTGCTAGTAAATTATTTGCCATGTAGAAATATAATTTCTACCAAAAACAGTGATTGATCAGGTTAGTGATGTCTGACTGCTATTATTTTGAACACAACTGTATATGCGGCCGTGCAGGCCGCGTTTTGCACAGACACAAAAGCCCATTCATTTGAATGGACTCCCGTGCCCAGTGACACACAGGGAAGAAGTTCCTGCACTTCTTCCGAAAACGCAGCCCGCACAGGAACCTCAGTTCCCACAACGGTTGCGTTTTTCAGTGCGGGCGGCGTCCCATTAGAACTAATGGCACCCGCCAGTGGGTCCACATTTCTCTGTGCGGGTGGTGCGGCTGCACGGAGTTTCGTGTGGATCCGCAGCGGCACCACCCGCACAGATGTGAACCTAGCCTTAAGCTGAGATTCTTCCAGATGCCTGGACCAGCAGGTGCTATCGCTCCGGGCCCCTGCACAGCCTGGTGCTCCAGTGACTGACAGTTAGGCCCCTTTCACACAGGCGTTTTGTACGTTCGTTTTTCATCTGTTTACGAATGAAAAACTGACACCCATGTATTTCTATGGACTACGGATGTAAACGGATGATCTGTTTACATCCGTTAATGTCCTCATCCACTAACATCTGTTTTTTTCAATGGAAGAAACCCCTATTTTTTGTCTGTTAAAAAAACCGGAACGGACGAAAAACTGATGTAAACGGATGAAAAACAGACAAATATCGGACGTAAACTGATGAAAAACTGATGTGAACTGATATGTTTTTTCTTGGAAAAAACGTGACTGAACCGATAAAAAAAAAAAAAACACGGAAAGCACGTGTTTAAGCCACCTTACTGCTCCCTGCTCAGAGCAGTGGGAAGAACCGACTGATCAGCGGTCTTTGATCGCTCAATTCTTAGTCCAGCGAGGGACAGATGCAGCCACAGTGGGTATATATGTCTATTTTTTTTAAGCCATACTTCTCTTTTAAAACTGAACTAAAGCAAACTTCAACATCAGTTAGTGCTTCACAGCTAGTTTTTATCTACAGACACCCTTACCTGCATGGGCAGTTTTTTGGTAAAGGTCAACTAACTCTTTAAATAGAAGAAGTACAGCCAAAAAGTTTTTGACCATACTTCTCCTGGGGACCACAGGAGTGCACTTCATGCTACACTACTGGGCCCCGTTTTCAGCCAACTGTTGGCTGACATCACTCAGCCAGTCCAGGATCTGGAGAGTTCCCAACTTTAAAGCAGAGATTCTCCCAGGTGCCTGGACCAGCAGGTGTTATCGCTCCTGCCCCCCGCACAGCCCAGTGCTCCAGTAACTGACAGTTAGGCCCCTTTCACACAGGTGTTCCGTATGTCCGTTTTTCATCTGTCTGTTTACGGATGAAAAAAACAGACACCCATGTATTTCTATGGACTAGCGCAGGGGTAGGCAACCTGCGGCTCTCTAGCTGTTGTGGAACTACATTTCCCATGAGGCACTGCAGCATTACAAATCTGACAGTTACAGCTATGACTTGCAAAGGCATGATGGAACTTGTAGTCCAGCAACAGCTGGAGAGCCGCAGGTTGCCTACCCCTGGACTAGCGGATGTAAATGGATGATCATCCATTTACATCCGGTAATGTCCGCATCCACTAACATCTGTTTTTTTAACCACTTCCAGTCTGGACACTTTTACTCCCTTCCTGACCAGGGCAATTTTCAGCTTTCAGCGCTATCACACTTTGAATGACAAAGGATGGCAACTTCCTTGGCTGTAAAAGATTGGAGGGTTTAGTTCCCCTTTAGTTCCGAAGCTTTCAAGAAAAAGTGTTAAAAAAAAGCGCTCTATTTTTGGGAATTTTAATGTTCTGCTGTTGCCTCCAGGAGCCCTTGATTTATTTATTCTGTAAAATCATCAGCCGGGAATGTGATAGAATCATATTGTTGTATCCCAGGGTGCATGTTTTCTGTTTGGTTTTGCAGTGGGGTACAAAACGTAGGATCGGCTTCAGGAATGCACTTCCAGAACAATGAAGCGAGCATGTCTACCAGGAGACCCAGAGGGCCTGGCACCTTCCATACAAGCCATTCCTGTTTCCATCCTAACACAGCTATATGGCTCTTCTAGAACAAAGGCAATTTAATATAGTGCTTGCACACAGGGAGTTCATCTTTATCATCTGTCCATTAACAGTAATGTATTGAAACATGTCAGGAGAATGATGGCTGGGAATTCAAACATTATTCTTTATAGAACAGATAGAGCAGTGCAATGGATCACTGAGTAAGACAGACAATTAAAAAGAGCCATTAACATGCATTAACTGCCTTAAAACCCAACCCAACCCAACCCTCAGCTTAAATCCGCTATACACCACTCCAGGCACATCAAAACTAAAGAAAGGTATTACACAGCCGAAACAGAAAAGCCTTTTTTTCTGCCAGCAGCTGCAGAATTGGACTCTCTCTGTGGAAGCAGCGGTCTCTATGCAGAAGTCTGACGTACCCCCTACTGCGTCACTGCCAGAGGTCCCCAATCAGCATAGCTCTTGCTCTTTGCTCCCTCCCTTCTTAGGCCTGGGTTCACATATATGCGGTGCGGTATATCACATGTGATTGGTACAGGAACCGCACCACATTCCTGTGCAAATCACATGCGATTTGTGTGCGGTGCGATTGGAGCCATACATTTTTCATGGCTCTAATCGCATCGCGCCCTCACCAAAAACGTGCAGGAACTTTTTTTGGTCCGCACTAGAATCGGATTGCATGGGTATTCACACCTAGGTGATCCGATTCTGCACATCGCATCGCATTTTGCAGACCAATTTTGGAGTGTTAACATACACACCCGCAGCGGTTCGTATGAACAGAGTGCGATTCTGATGCGATGCAGAAATTTGCACAGAAAACTCTGCAAATTCCGCACTGCATCACTGTGAACCAGGGCTGAATGTTAGTCGATCAAACACAGCAAATTTTTACTCCTGCGCTGGGGATGGACTCAGCAGAGGCTAGAATGACAATGTAAATGTTCCGGAATATGCACTGCTTGCTGCCCTCAACGGAACCGGGGTAGTCCAAAGTCACTAAATGCAAATGAAAAAACCACAAGAGGACGCACCGGACTAGTGCATTGTCGTTTAAAATATTTATTGAAAGAATAAAAAGTAGGTATCATACTCACAATGTATATATCCATTGTGAGTATGATACCTACTTTATTCTTTCAATAAATATTTTAAACATAGGCACATCACAAATAAACAAAAGGGCTCTGAGGAAGAGGCCGAGTCCTCGAAACGCACCAACCAGTTGGTCATCCAGGGTTCAATCGTTGTGGACTCAGGTGCTATATGGATTGACCAATTTTGTTCATTGTGATGTGAGTATGTTTTATATGTCCATTGTGAGTATGATACCTCTTATGGTTTTTTCATTAACTGAATGTTATAGTCCTCCTCTAAAGAGTATCTAATTACTGGCTGACCCAGCTCCTCCACCCCTCCCTACAGGCCTATGTAGGAATCTGGGGAGAAATAAGTAGGGAATACTATAGAATGTCAATTTTATGTCAGCTCAGAGTCTGCTGGGGCTGATGACATCACATCCAAGATGGTGGCACCCAGCAACAGTCTCAGGGCTTTTGGATGTCTACATATGGTAGGCTTTACAGATAAAAAAACATGTTTAAAATACTCTAAATGCACATATAACCTCATAGGAAGATTGCGGTTGAAATAGTTTGCAACAGGGTCTCTTTAAAAGGGAACTTTACTACCAAAAGTATCTAGCCATGAAAAGCTCTTCCTTCAATTCTACTTACAGGTTTGCCTTCTAAGTAATTAGCGCACCCTGTACTTTGCTAGAAGAATGTGCAGCCAGTGTACTACACCTCCCCTTCAGTTTTCATTCTCGGCATATGTGACATAGCAGCTCAAGATACCTCCTAAACCCAGCACCAGCTTCTGATATTTTACCTCTAAAATTCCTAGAGCCCAACCACAGCCAAATCGTTTCTATTTTAATTTTGGACAGGGTAAAAGTCTCTGTCAGCTTTTTGTTGCTACGTGTCCCTATTCGGGAGATTGACCTTTAGTAACCATCATCATGTCTGGTGGGGTTGCAGCATTACTATGGGCAGCACATAGGCTTGGTGGTTATCATTCAAAGTGGACACCACCACTTTCCCACAGAAATAGTAAAAAACAGAGCATGCAGTTCTGCATGATGATATCATACCATCTTAATGTGTTACGTGCAAAAAAAAAAAAAAAATTGGCTGCTACAAACACGTAATTAGATTGGTGCTGCACTTCTAGGTTTCTAGAGGCACCAGTGACGTAGCCAGTAGGCAAGACTGCAAGATCTGTGAACAAGAAAAAAGGAAAAAAAAAAAAAAAAAAGTAATGAATAGGCCGTGTCCCCTGAGATTCAGAGGAAAAAGTCCATTCAATCTTTTTTTCTACACAGATCTGGCGTTGATGTCATTGGTAGACCTGCAGCAGAAACATGGAAGAAGAAGCCAGCTACCAATGACATCTACAATTCAAGATGGTGGCATGAGTCTGGAGAAGAAGAGGTACATTAGAATGTTTTTTTAATTTGTATGTATTGCAACCAAACAAATTGCCCACTCACTTGTTATCAGCAATATACAGGCCTTTAAACCTCACGCTATGGTGTACTGCATGGGTTTCAGGTATTTGGTGTGCCAAGATGGCGTCCACGCCGGAAGTATGTCACCGCGTACCAGAACTACGTCACCGCTTACCTACGCGTTGTCACTATCGTCACGTGACTTCCTCAGGGTAACATTAAAAAAACCTATTACACTATAGAGGATCTTTAGTCTTTAACTATGATCCGGATGGGAGATTATGCTGTGTAGCGGATACTTATATCTGGAGTGGACCTGAGAAGCCTAAGTGCCGCCAGTGAGGGGGATTACTGTTGGACACCATCCAGTAACCAGATACTGCCTGTGAAAGATCCTGGGGTGATCCTGAAAGCGCACTGGCCCAGTGGGTCATAGCAAGGAGGTGAGGGGGCATTTTGGCCATTGAGGATTTCACAGTTAGTGTGAATGCACATTCACCTCATCACCTGCATGGAATATTTATAGTTATGTATTTTTTGGAGCACGATTTATATCTAAGAACTTTGTGGACATTTAGGGATTTTTGTTGATTAAATCTGTCACTGGAGTCTTTTTGATTGCATTTATATATAAACACGTGTCACTTTGTTTTAGGAGAGTATGCCCCCAATTTGGGGAGCCACGGATGTTTTGCACTAGTTTGTGTGTGGGTTTTTTTTTTTTTTTTTTTGCATTTTAAATCCCGTGTAAGGATAACCCTGGGGATTGGTTTTGATTGGTTTGTTCTTTCACTATATAAGGTCCTGGGGAGGACCAGTTTTCACATTATTGGGCACTATGCAGTTTTTGGCACAAATTGGATCTGTATTGGATCATATCACTATAGATTTGTCTTTTGCATGTATATTTAATTCATTTTTATATTATTTATTATCACTGATCAAGAGACAGACAGACAGCTATATCTATCTATATCTATATCTATATCTATATATCTCTATCTGCCTTCCAGGACCCATCCGTGGGGTACCCTGTACACCTTATAAAAGTATATAGCCTATTCAGGTATCACCCCAGGTGACTTTGCTACCTATGCTTTCAGGCTCTATTTTTGGGGTCAAAAAGGGTTCCCCCTTTACTCTAAGAACCCGTATTGCAAATTACATCAAATATCCACTTGCCGACTGTGCACTATAGTCTTACTGCTACAGTGCAGGATGGATGCGCAGAATCACATATATACGCGACTTTGCATTCCCAGGTAGGGGTCACACGCGTCCGCCTGCCCACCTGAATGCGCTGTCACTGGCTCCAGCACATGACAATCACCAGTCTCAGTCTATCGGCAGAGCAAGTGGCAAGAGAAAGCTCTGTGTAGGTAAACAACACAGAGCTCTCTAGCAACAGCGGTGATGTGCCGTTATTTGTTTCCCTACAAAGCAGGGAATAAAAACTGGCACATTGCTTAGTAAAAGCACCACACAACACTCTACACATTACTAAGCACACAGATAACCCTTTGATTGGCCCAGATTTTAACCCCTTCTCAGCCAGTGTCATTAATACAGTGTCAGTGTATATTATTAGCACTGATCACTGTATTAGTGTAACTGGCGATGTCACCATCAGTTAGTTCGTGTCAGATTGCCCGCCGAACTATCACAGTCCCACTAAGTTGCTGATCGCCACCATTACCAGTATAAATAAAATAAAGATTCCAGTATACACACCATAGTTTGTAGACGCTATAACTTCCACGCAAACCAATAATATACACTTACTGGGATTTTTATACAAAATATGTAGCAGAATACTGTACATTTTGGCCTAAATGTATGAAGAAATTTGATGTTTAAAATGTTTGTATTAGATATGTTTTATAGCAGAAAGTAAAATTTTTTATTTTTTCTTCAAAATGTACGGCCTTTTTTAATTTACATAATAAAAAAGAAAAGAAAAAAAAAAAAAAAAAAACTAGCGGTGATCAAATACCATGAAATGAAAAACTATTTGTGGAGAAAAAAAATTATATAAATTTCATCGCTACAATTACCAATTAAATTAGCGCAGTGCCGTGTAGCAAAAAAATGGCTTGGTCATGAAGGGGGGAAAAATCTTCTGGAAGTCAAGTGATTAAATTGGTAGACGATGACAAAAAGGAGTTCAGTGCTCTCCACAAGTGCAACCTGGATTACCCCCAGGGATTCTAATCTTTCAATAGGTCTAGTGTAATGTGGTTCATGGAGCGACCAATAAAAAAGGAGCCCAGGTAGCACCCCTAATAAAAACAAAGCATGTACGGGTTTTATGGTAGAGTTAATACTTTGAGGATTGTCTACATGTACTGGAATATCTGAGGGATTTAACATGCCAAGGTTTGGTCTCTGTATCTTACTCTTAGAGTTTATACTCCACTAGATTTTTAAAGGATTTCGAGTATACATGTGTAAACTTCAGAATAGCCACTGCTTCTTACCCCCTCCCCCTTTGTCAGTCCTACAAATAGGATATAATCTGTAACCTATTATTATACAGGATTTATATAGCGCCAACAGTTTGCTCAGCGCTTTACAATATAACCGGAGAACATACAGCAACAATACAGTTCAATACAAGAGGGAAAGGAGGGCCCTGCTCTTCGGAGCTTACAATCTAGGAGGGGCTAGTAGTACAAAAGGTAGTAACTGTGGGGGATGGACTGGTTGGAAGAGTAGAAGATTCCATTATTAGCTGAGGGCAAGATAGGCTTCCCTAAAGAGATAGGTTTTCAGAGATTGCCTAAAAGTGAGCAGAGTAGGCCATAGTCTAATAAATTGGGGTAGAGAGTTCCAGAGGATGGGGGAAGCTCTGGAGAAGTCTTGGAGACGAGCATGGGAGGAGGAGACAAGGGAGCTAGAGAGCAGGAGGAGCAAAGAGTACAGTTTGGGTGATATTTGGAGACAAGATCAGTGATGTAATTTGGGGCAGAGTTATAAATGGCTTTATACGTTATTGGTAATGTTTTGAATTTTATCTGTTGGGCAATGGGAAGCCAGTGGAGGGATTGGCAGAGAGGGGTGGCAGATACAGAACGGTTAGTAAGGTGAATGAGTCTGGCAGCAGCATTCATAATAGACTGAAGAGGGGATAGTCAAGGCAAAAGATAATAAGGGAGTGAATGAGTTGCTTAGTGGTTTCCGAGGTTAGGAATGGGCGTATCTTGGAGATGTTGCTGAGGTGAAGTCTACAAGATTTGGACAGTGATTGGATTTGGGGCTGAAAGGACAGATGGGAGTGTAGGATTATACCTAGTACCCTGGCATGAGGGGAGGGACTGATGATTGTGTTATTGATCTTGATGGAGAAGTCAGCCTATTAAACTAATTCATAAAATTTAATAAAAACTCTCAGATAAAAATTATACCCAAAGTACAGAGACAGCTCTGGAACATCGCTTTCAGTACTACAGCTGTCATTGCAATTTTTGTGTGGTGCATTTTTTTTTCCTCTGTAGACAAGAAAAGTAGCACCTATAGTATTTCATGTTTATTGTATGCTCAATACAAAGAGGACCTGTCACATTTAATTTTAAATAGATATGTACTAGTAGTGCACAGTGTAGACCCACTTCATCCATTTGCCCAAATAAACCATCACTATTCATTATTGCAAGGCCTCTAATACACTGCATCTTGAAAAAGCTCAGTACAGCATTTTTTTTTATTGATCTAAAATGCAGGCCATTGTTTACAAAATCTGCCTGTACACACAGGAGTGTAAATAAGTGCTGCATATTCTTGAGTAAAAAAAAAAAAATCTGTTTTTTTGAGGCTCTACACGTATATATGCACATATGAGCATAAATATTAATTGAGTTTGCATAGGAATGTATTGTACGCATGAATGCGCATGCACACAGAATTACGCGCAAATATGTACAAAGTAAACATCTGAAATTACATCTACAAATGCTGATGCTCAAACACCAGTATCGTGTGCAAGGGGCCTAATGCAGCCAAGCAGCATATACAGCAGGGTTTCTTAACCTTTTTAGCAAAAAGTTTGATCTCGGGGAACCCCTAAAAAAATGTTCACATCTACAGCTCACAGAATATTGATACAATCAGCGAACTGTTTTTATAATAATTTTTAGAAATGGCATTAACCGCTTCCCGACCACCCTAAAGCAGAACTACTGCTACAGGGCAGCAGGGCTGCACAAAATCAAGTATATATACGTGATTTTGTATTTCCGGGTAGGGGGCACGTGCGCCAACCTACCCGCGCGGCCATTGGCGGCTTCAGCTGTCGATCACCAGGTCCCGGGCGGAGATCCCCCACCAGCACCCGGCGATCGCTGAGGAACACTGAAAGGGGAGAGGTCTCTATGTCAACAATACAGATCTGTCCCCTGTCAGCACCAGCATGTGTGCTTTGTATTGCTCTGCATAGTGAAACACACACAGCACACAGTTAACCCCTTTGGTCACCCCATATGGTAACCCCTTCCTGGCTAGTGTCATTAGTACAGTGTCAGTGCTTTATATTAGCACTGATCACTAGATTAGTGTCACTGGGGATGTCAGTGAGTCATACCCCCCCCAGTGTCAGAATGCCCGCAGCAGTCCTGCTATAAGTTGCTGATCGTCGCCATTACTAGTAGAAAAAAAAAAAAAAATTCCACTACATATACCGCCATTAGTCACCATTTGACGCTGTAACTTTAATGTAAACCAATTTATTTCCATGTATTGGGATTTTTTTTTTAGCAAAGACATGTAGCAGAATACATTTTGGCCTAAATTTATGAGGAAATTTGATTTTTAAATTTTTTTTTTACTGGATAGGTTTTATAGCAAAAAGACAAACATTGGTTTATTTTTTCAAAATTAATCGGTCTATTTTTGTTTATAGAGCAAAAAATGAATGCAGAGCCGATCAAATACCTCTCAAAAAAAGCTCCATTTGTGGGAAAAAAGGAACATAAAATGTTGCATGAGCGTGTAATTGTCAGTTAAAGTAAAGCAGTGTTGTATTACAAAAAATAACCTGGTCAGGAGGGGGGGGGGGGTAAATCCTGTAGAGGGCAAAGGGTTAAATAATAGAATCGGTATTAAAATTACCTATTTATTGTGCAACTTGTGCTTGCTTTTTCTGCAGAGATGCCCAATTCTGCGTCCAACTTGAGATAAACAGTGTACACGGGAAGGGGGTGAAGCAGGGCACATTATGGGGCGCACAGCACATCCCAGTTACATATGCAGAGCATGGCAGGGAAGCGGCAGGCGTCTTTCTTCTTTCCCCGCAGGCCCCTCCTCTCTTCCTGTCCACTCCTGGTGATGCAACATACAAGCACCTAGGATGGACTGGGGGGGGGGGGGGGGGAAATGGTGGAGAAACCCTTTGGGTTTTTTTTGTTTTTTTTTTTACACACTGCCAAGTGCTGAAGAAAGGCCTAGAAAGGGTTTTGGGTGTTTTTTACACCTTAAATGAAAGCAAAACTTTTTTTGGGGAATAGAGTGGAGAGGGATTAAACACGTCAGATTTTTATTGCCGTCTGTGTGTCGGTTGGGGAGATTTGACCCGTTTACCATTACCACCAAAAGTGAAAGTAAAATAAAAGCTCCAAATTTTGGCTTGTTACCAGAACAGGAACAGAGAGATCTTCCAATGGAGACGCCAATTCCAGTGACCCTGGTGTCTCCCTGGGCACTCCCTAACTTTGGAGGGATTTCCTTCCCTTTTCACTTCCTGTTTTGGGATGGGGCAGGAAGTGGAGAGAAATCTCCCCAATGGAATACAGATGGCGAAAAACTGACAGGGGTTAAACCCCTCCCCCTTACTCTAACCAAAATAAAAAAGGTTTTTCATTTAGTTCCACTTTAATGCATTCCCGGCATTAAAGCGATTGTAAACCTTTTTTTTTTTACACAACAAATGTGATACTTACCTGCTCTGTGCAATGGTTTTGCAGCCCCGATCCTCCTTTTCTGGGGTCCTCCGCTGGCGTTCTTGCTCTTTTGCGAGTGCCCCCATCAGAAGCTGCTTCCTATGGGGGCACTCGTGTGGGCTTGATCCCAAGCTGCGCTGTCTGTGTCTATAGATGCCCATCCTCCCCCCCACCTCCCTAGTCACAGGATTTGATTGACAGCAACAGGAGTGGCAATGGCACCCTAATAGCAATCTGTTGTGTAAGGAGGGAGAGAGCAGAGAAAACGGCTGGTCTCAGGAACAGAGCTGGATCAAGACTGAGCTCTGGCAAGTATAAAAGGGAGGGCTCGGGGGTGGGGGCATCCTCTGGCATAGAAGGTTTTTACCCTAACACAAAGATTGCATTAGGGTAAAATAAAAAAAATAAACCTGAAGCCTTAAGAACCACTTTTAGGTAAAAAAAAAAAAAAAAACCCCTCCCCCCACCCCGACTTGTTTTACCCACCCTGACTTGTTTTACCCACCCTTATCCCTAAAATATTTAACCAATACCACTCCTGCATGGTCTCAGCTGCAACACCGCTCCTCTCACTTTCCGCTTTCTCAGGAGAGACTGAGGGCAGTGGGACACAAGTTATTGCTGCTCCCAGTCAAACTCCTGTGAGGAGGGAACAGGGGCGTGGCTTGCTGGCATGGTGTGTCCATGGACGCACACAGCCCAGTTCAGGAGCACGTGTGTGTTCCTCCTTTGTACCCGGCTTGCTAATGAGGCACCCATAGGAGGTAGGAGTGAACAGCGCCTGTGGAGAACTACCTGAAGAGCAGATAAGAGTCCTTTCCATGTAATATTGTTGCACAGAGCAGGTAAGTGTAACCACTTTTTAATTGTATTCAAAATAAAAAGGCTGGCCATACATTATACATTTTTTTCTTTAGATTTACCAAAACTAGAGATGCACCGAAATTGCAGTGGCCTTATCAGCCTTTGGCCACCGAAAACACCCTCATCAGCCTTTGGCCACCGCGCCGAAAAACACCCTCATCAGCCTTTGGCCACCGCGCCGAAAAACACCCTCATCAGCCTTTGGCCACCGCGCCGAAAAACACCCTCATCAGCCTTTGGCCACCGCGCCGAAAAACACCCTCATCAGCCTTTGGCCACCGCGCCGAAAAACACCCTCATCAGCCTTTGGCCACCGCGCCGAAAAACACCCTCATCAGCCTTTGGCCACCGCGCCGAAAAACACCCTCATCAGCCTTTGGCCACCGCGCCGAAAAACACCCTCATCAGCCTTTGGCCACCGCGCCGAAAAACACCCTCATCAGCCTTTGGCCACCGCGCCGAAAAACACCCTCATCAGCCTTTGGCCACCGCGCCGAAAAACACCCTCATCAGCCTTTGGCCACCGCGCCGAAAAACACCCTCATCAGCCTTTGGCCACCGCGCCGAAAAACACCCTCATCAGCCTTTGGCCACCGCGCCGAAAAACACCCTCATCAGCCTTTGGCCACCGCGCCGAAAAACACCCTCATCAGCCTTTGGCCACCGCGCCGAAAAACACCCTCATCAGCCTTTGGCCACCGCGCCGAAAAACACCCTCATCAGCCTTTGGCCACCGCACCGAAAAACACCCTCATCAGCCTTTGGCCACCGCACCGAAAAACACCCTCATCAGCCTTTGGCCACCGCACCGAAAAACACCCTCATCAGCCTTTGGCCACCGCACCGAAAAACACCCTCATCAGCCTTTGGCCACCGCACCGAAAAACACCCTCATCAGCCTTTGGCCACCGCACCGAAAAACACCCTCATCAGCCTTTGGCCACCGCACCGAAAAACACCCTCATCAGCCTTTGGCCACCGCACCGAAAAACACCCTCATCAGCCTTTGGCCACCGCACCGAAAAACACCCTCATCAGCCTTTGGCCACCGCACCGAAAACACCATTATCAGCCTTTGGCCAATATGAAAATAAGCACAGATACAGGTGCCAAAAATAACCCCGCCCCCTGCCGGTTCTCAGTCTTACCTGAGAACCCATTCAACGATCTCAGCACTGGGCATAGAGATCAGTGAAGGAAAGATGGTCTCCACTCATCTCTATTCCTTTGGAGGACTGGAGTGACATCATCAGGGCTTTTTTTTTTTTTTAAAGCACTAGATCAATGCTTTTTTGATCTAATGTTTTACATTGTAGAGGAGAGATGTGAGGTCTTATTGACCACCATATCTCTCCCTAAAGAGAACCTGTCACTGCTTATTTCTATCACAAGGGATGTTTGTGATAGAAATAAAAGGGATAAAAAAAAAAATAGAAATTTTAATGCGTCACCCATTGAGATTTTTTAGGTACCGTAGTTTGGCAACATTCCACGAGCATATGCAATTTTAGAGCATGATGTGTTGAGTATGTATTTACTCAGCGTAACATCATCTTATATATATTTATTTATTTATTTTTTCTCCATCTTTAAACCTGCCCAGGCCAATTTTCAGCTTTCTGTGCTGTTGCACTTTGAATGACAATTGCACGGTCATGCAACACTGTAACCATATGAAATTTTTATCATTTTCACACAAACCGAGCTTTCTTTTGGTGGTATTTAATTGCCACTAGGGGTTTAATTTTTTGCGCTCTAAACAAAAAAAAGAGCAATAAATTTTAAAAAAAAGGTTTTTTTTTCTATTATAAAATTTTGCACACAGGTAATTTTTCTCCTTCACTGATGTGCATTGATGAGGCTGCACTGATCGGCAGCACTGATGGGCGGCACCGATAGACAGCACTGATATGCAACAATGTTGGGCATGGATAGGTGGCAGTGCTTGGCACAGGTGGGTGGCATTGCTGGGCACTGATCATCAGTGACCTGATGATCGGTGCAGATCCGTCCTCTGACAATTGCCAGTTATAGGCAGTACTTTCCTCACGCTGTGACACAGCTGATCACGTGGTAAAAGGCTGCTGTGATTGGCCTTTTACCACAGGTTAGATTTTCAGAGGAATCAGAGTGTAAAATTCTTGTCTCTGCTGGCCTTCAGCTGCTGTTTCCCAACACATGAACTGTGATGTCATTGGGTATGGTTAGTCGCTCCCTACACAGGCTTGTGATGAGATGTGGCCACTCACACGACTTAGCAGGATCAGCCATTTTCCTTAGCCATAGGTACAAGCCTGTCATAGTTACTCACCCAAGAGGTGCTGCACATGGGCAGGACAATAGCGGGTGTCACTGTAGTAAGAGCTCCAAACCTGCTGAGGCCTTCGGAAACACCCAGAGCAAACCAAGGTCTTCCTGCGCAGCATTGCAGGTAAAGACTTTCCGTTTACAAGGATTGCATTGTATTGTAAGCCATCTGTAACGGCTCAACGTTTACATCACTAGACATGGCAGGGACAGGTAGTGTACTCAAGGGAAGGATGGGGGGCTGCACTAGGCCAGGCAATATTCAGCCTAACAGAGCCATGACACAGCCAGACTGGGTGACCATTGTTTTCGATCTATGACTGCTTTATATTACACAGCTCTTAATGCACATTACAACAGACTTGATGCACTCAACTTCTAAGGAGAACATGTCAAGCAGCTTGTCAAACATGCAGGAATGGTTTGTACACATGGGCCAGCTCCTCACAAATTCCCAAAACAAATCCTGCCGAGCTGGGCCCTAAATAAAAAAAAAACATTTCTGACATTACAAAACAAACAGATCTCAAAAGGTCTAAACTGATCCACAAGAGAACCAATGCTGGGGTGAGCACAACAGTGGAGACTTAACAGACAGAAGAGCACCCAGAAATACTGCAAAGCTTGTTTCCTTCGTTGAATCCATAAAGAATTAGGCCTCATTCACACAAGCAGACTACAGTGTACACCCATGTGAAGGCCGTGTTCACCCACACAGGGATGCACAGGTGTTCCTTGCATCCCATAATAAGTCAGTCCCATTGATGGCTATGGGGACACAGTCGCTGCCCACAATTTGACATCCTTGTGGGTGCACAGCCATGAATGCAGACAGCGGGCCTTCGAGGCCATGCATCTGCATAGATGTCAAATTGGGAGCAGCGGCTGTGTCCCCATAGCCATCAGTGGGACGGACTTATTATTGGATGCATGGAACACCTGCGCTTCCCTGTGCGGGTGAACACGGCCTTCACACGGCTGTACACTGTAGTACACCTGTATGAACGAGACCTAAAGCTGGATATACATATACCAAAAGTCAGCCGGTTCAGCAGGTAGGTGTAGTGCAGCAGGAGAGATCCATGCATCTAAATTGCTAATCTTCATGCGGGGGAGCTTTTTTTTTTTTTTTTCACTCAACACACTGGTATACCTGCTTAACCACTTCCTGTCTGGCCCATGTATATAAAAGGCCGAACGGGAGCAGCGCAGGGGCGGGTGGCCGTTTTTAAACATCCTCCCCACCTCCCTGCTTGTGCATGCTCCCTGGGAGAGCGCAGCACCACGATTCAATGCCCGCTGTGTCCATTGTATGGGACCTGTGTGTGTGTGTGTGTGTGGTCCCAATCATGTGATCACTGATTGGCCAATCAGTGATCACATGAATAGTAGTAAGCAAGATGTCACTTCTGACATCCTTGCTTACTACATGTGAAATCTGTGAATGATCACAGAGGTCACATGGTACAAGACTATGCACAACAGCCTTGTACCATATGGCAAGCTGTGACCAATCACAGCTCACACAGTATTTCTCAATGGCTGCAAGAATGCAGCCAGAGAGGAGAAATGATTGATTTTACAGCCTTTATGCGTATAAAAGCAATCAGTGTACTGCTAGGGTGACAGTATGTAAAAAAAAAAAATAATAATAATAATATTATAAACAAAATAAAAATAAAATCTAAGAAAAAACATTTTGAAAAATTATAATTTTTGCTCATAAACTAATTTGGGTTATTTTTTTTTTTTTTTTACTAAAAAGAGAACTGAATACATTTTGGCCAAGATTCATGAAGAAAGATGATTTATTTGCAAATTTTTATAAGAAAAACACTTTTTCAACATTTTTGGACTTTTTCATTTATATAGCAAAAAAATAGTAATCCCAGTGGTGAATAAATACCACCAAAATAAAGTTTTATCCGTTTAGAAAAAAAAAAAAAATGCTAAAAAAATTCATATGGGTACAGTGTTCCATGACCGCGCAATTGTCATTCAAAGTGTGATAGCGCTGAAAGCTGAAAATTGGCCTGGACTGGAAGGGGGTGAAAGTGTCCGGACTTGAAGTGGTTAAAGTGATATTAAAATATAAATTTTTTTTTCAATTGCAAAACCGTCATACTTATCTGCTCTGCCCAATGATTTTGCAAAGAGTAGCCTCATTCCTCCACTTCTCGGGTCCCCCGCCATCTCTTCTGGCCCCTCCCTGCCGCTGAGTGCCCCACAGAAAGCTACTTGCTATGGGTGCACTTGTGCATCCTCACTCCAAAACCCTGCTCTGTTTGTCCATTGACACAGAGCAGGACCCAGCCCCACTCCCTTCTCACTGGCTGTGATTGACAGCAGCAGGAGCCTGCTGCTGTGTCTGAGCCAATGAGGAGAGAGATCACACTCAGGTAAGTATAGGAGAGGACAGCGGGGAGGGGAGCTGCACAGAGGCGGTTTTTTACCTTCATAGATAGAATGCATGAAGGTAAAAATACTTCATCCGTTACAACCACTAAGATTTCATGGGGCTTTTATAGGCATATTGAATGCCTAGCCTAACTTCCTGGCATCCTATAAGCTGCACATGCCGTATACAGGCTGCCATACAAGTGAATGGCTGTACAAAGCTGCACTCTTCTAAACACACTTATGCTTTTGTGCTTGAACATTTATCACACATCTGCATCCAATTTATTTTTTTTAAACGCTGAACTTTTGCATTTGTGTTCGCAAGCACCATAACCCATGCCGCAAACACCTGGGAAATTATGCTAGGTGTAATTATAGACCTGTTAGTTTAACTTCTATAGTTGGGAAGATACTGGAGAGTTTAATAAAAGACCACATAGATGATTTCTTGCTGGAAAAAAATATTTTAAGCAACAGACAGCATGGATTCATGAAAGACAGAAGTTGTCAAACAAATCTGATTTCTTTTTATGAGGAGGTGAGCAGAACCTTGGACAGAGGGGTGGTGGTGGACGTGGTATACTTGGACAGAGGGGTGGTGGTGGACGTGGTATACTTGGACAGAGGGGTGGTGGTGGACGTGGTATACTTGGACAGAGGGGTGGTGGTGGACGTGGTATACTTGGACAGAGGGGTGGTGGTAGACATGGTATATTTGGATTTTGCAAAAGCGTTTGACACCGTTCCCCACACACAGCTAATGTGTAAGATAAAGTCTACGGGCTTGGAAAAAATCCATATGTAAATGTATAGAAAACTGTCTAAAAGATCGTATTCAGAGAGTAGTGGTTAATGATTCATACTCATGAATGATTCATTCATACTGAATGGTCTAGGGCAGTGGTCGGCAAGCCGCGGCTCGCGAGCCACATGCGGCTCTTTACACACATTAATGCGGCTCTTCTGTGTGCCGGGCGCCCGCTCCCCTCCCTCCTCTCGGGCGGCCGCCCCAAAAGTCAGGACTCTGCAGCTAGCCCAGCAATGGGCAAACTACGGCCCGGCGGACCTTTTAATCCGGCCCGCGGAGCGTGGCAAACATTGGCTGTCAGGATGTAGGCGGGGCAGCGTGACAAACTCCTCTCCTCTCACAGTCCACCCTGAAGACCGGAACGGCGCGGGAACACGGCGAGAGGAACGCGCGGAGCAAAGGTAAGCGAATTGACACAATATGGGGAATAATTACTATAGGGGGGATGAATTACTATATGGGGGATGTATTTTCAGTTTTAAAAATGAGGCTCTCAAAATAAATTTCAATTGTGGTTTTGGCGAGATTTGGCTCAGTTGAAGAAAAAAAAAAAAGGTTGCCCACCACTGGTCTAGGGTTGTCAGTGGTGTACCCCAAGGTTCAGTGTTCAGATCCTTAGTTTTTAATATATTTATAAACAATATAGCGTCTGGGAATAAAAATTCCATTTCAGTCTTTGCAGATGACACCAAGCTGTGCAGTGGAATAACGTCCTTACAGGATGTCTCCAACTTACAAGCCGACCTCAATGCACTGTTTAATAGGGCAACTATGTGGCAAATGAGGTTTAATGTTGATAAATGTAAGGTTCTGCACTTGGGGGCTAAGAATATGCATGCATCATACATACTAGGGGGGGGGGGTACAACTGGGGGAATCAATGGTGGAGAAGGATCTGGGGGTTCTGGTAGATCACAAGCTTAATAATGGCATGCAATGCCAAGCTGCGGTTTCCAAAGCGAGCAAAATCCTCTCTTGTATTAAAAGAGGTATAGACTCCAGAGAGAGAGAGAGAGATATCATTTCCCCCGGTACAAATCATTAGTAAGACCTCATCTGGAATATGCAGTTCAGTTTTGGGCACCAATTCACAAAAAGAATATTGGGGAACTGGAGAAAGTACAGAGAAGGGCAACCAAACTGATAAGAGGCATGGAGGAGCTCAGCTATGAGGAAAGATTAGAGGAACTGAATTTATTCTCTCTTGAGAAGAGGAGATTAAGGGGGGATATGATCAACATGTATAATACATCAGTGGTTCATATAATGAACTCGGTGTAGAGCTATTCACCCTGAGGTCATCACAGAGGACAAGGGGGCACTCTTTACACCTGGAGAAAAAGAATTTTAATCTCCAAACATGGAAAGGTTTCTTCACAGTAAGAGCTGTGAAAATGTGGAATAGACTCCCTCAAGAGTTGGTTCTGGCCAACTCAGTGGATTGCTTTAAAAAAAAAAGGCCTGGATGATTTCTTAGATACACAGAATATAACTGGATACTAACATTTATAGGTAAAGTTGATCCATGGAATATCGGATTGCCTCTCGGGGAATTAGAAAGGTATTTTTTCCCCTGCAGGAGCAAATTGGATCATGCTTTGCTGAGTTTTTTTTTTGCCTTCCTCTGGATCAATTGTGGGTATAGGATGGTAACTTTTTTTTTTTTTTTTTTTAAATGGTTGAGGTAGATGGACTTTTGTCTTTTTTCAGCCAGACTAACTATGTAACTATGTGTAGAATATGGCTATAAAAAGCCCCATATGCATGAACGTGGACTAAATTACAGTATATTATATACGAGCTACAATTGCTTTCACTTGCCCACTTTAGGCCCTTTTTTATAAAAGGTTAATGAGAGAACTTTACCAAAAACATATAAAGAGAAGCAAGGCCTAAAAAGAAGTTATAGTTAGTGTTCACCCAGCAGGGAAACAAAGGAGGGTTCCTCTTTAGAGATCACACTGAGGGTTGCTATAGCTCTGAGCAAAGGAATTCAATAGGAAACAGACAGAGCAAATCAAAACGGCGTAAAGCATTCTAAAGGGCCGGAACATCAAATAATCCCAGGACAGAGTTTTCATTATAGACACACGAGAACACAGATCAATGTTCCCAGAGAAAAATGTCACCATCCAAAGCTCTATAGGTACTCCAAGGGCCAATGCCCACAGCTAGCTCTCAAAGAGCACTGCTTGTATGTTCTTACAGCTCAGGAAAGACATGATCACAAATTCCAGAACCACGTAAGAATAATTCATAGATTATGACAAATGTTCATCAATTACAACCAGACAGCTAAACACATAAATGTTAGCTACTTTACCTGCCAAGATAATTCTAGTTTTGCTCAATGAGGTCTGCGACTCCTGCATTTCTATTGTATTCAGAGGTAGAGTGTGACACCACTATCCAGAGCCTTCTCCTCTACCTGGGCCACCACCCTGTCTCTAGCATTACTGTCATAAGGTCTTGTCTATACTTTCTTGTCGAAGTCCCCCCCTTCTACAGAGAAGAACATTTAATTGTAATAATGTTCATGTAAAGACCTGCAGCCGGGCACAGTGCTGGATCAATACAGGAGTCAGGTAAGTGTTAGGGGGTGGAAGGAGGGGGGAACAAACAGTGAATGGTTTATTTTTACCTTAATGAAGAAAATGCATTAAGGAAAAAAAAACCTTTAGATTTTAGAACAACGTATTTGGATGTGTACATCACAGGCATTACTTTTTTTAATTGAATTCTGCATTAGCCTGGATTCGTTGCTGTGTATTTTAAGTCTGTGATCAAGCCCTGGTGAGCGGGGTGAAATGCGTCACTGGGCGTGGCCGGAGTGGTGGCTGAGGCCAAGTCATTCATGTGTCTGACTCCTGGGGTCTGTTGAGTGGCATCCATCTTCTCCACCTATCAGCTATACTATGTACCCCATACCGAATTTTGTTTGGGGGGGTATTTTATGGCCCCCTTATTATTAAAGAGTGCTTCCATATTCCAAAAAGCCCCCCACCTGCATACCCCCAGTCAGGGTTGTGGCCCTTTAAAAAAAATAAATAAAAAAAAGCCAGAAGTGATATGTCATTTGCCAGCAAATTTAAAACTTTACTGCCTTTAAAAATAAATCTGTTCCTGACAGCATGGATTTTTTCAAAATGATTTTTGCATTTGTACAGATACCCCAGAGTAGTCCCCCATGCCATTGTTTTTTTTTGTTTAACCCCTTGCCAGTTAGCACAGAAAATGTCTATTTTTCATTTGACAGATTCAGCTCCCATTGATTTCAATGGGTTTGGCATCCAAACGTCTTTGAAGTTCATACAACCCAAGGTAGTTCGGCCCATAAGGCTCCATGCACACGGGGCGTTTTAAGAACGCTGGTAACGTTAGCTGTGTTAGGTCACGTTAAAAACGTGAGTTTTTCAGCGTTTTTGAATTAGCATTTAGCCGCTTCTGACTTTTGCATTTTATTTTTACAAAAAAAAAAAAAAAATCCAAAAACACTGGTTTGCCGCATTTTTACAGCTAAAAAAACTCCTCTAGAAGCCCTCTAGTTCTGGGGTTTTTTTTTTCCAGTCAAAAAATGCCCCTGCCAAAAAAACGTTGATTACATGTGTGCATGGACAACATGCGGTTATCTTGTCCAGCCTTGTGTAGGTCTACAATCTTATCCCTGACATCCTTGGACAGCTCTTTGGTCTTTGCCATGGTGGAGAGTTTGGAATCTGATTGTTTGATTGCTCCTGTGGACAGGTGTATTTTATACAGATAACAAAATGAGATTAACAGCACTCCCTTTAAGAGACTGCCTCTAATCTCAGCTTGTTATGTGTATGAAAGACACCTGGTAGCCAGAAATCCTGCTGAATGATAGGGGACTAAATACTTATTTCCCTCATGAACATGCAAATCAGTGCATCATTTGTTAGACATGCATTTCTTTTGAATTAGTCAGAACATGTTAAAAAAAAAAAAATATATAGTATTTAAATCTTTTTACATGTTCTGACTCTTTCAAGTAGAATTCGGGTTGAAACCCAACTACTCTTTAAACAGTCCTCTCCCCCCTCCTAACACCAATTCTTATTAACCTGTGTAAGAAAGATCCATATAGTTGCCTATTTTAAGGCCGATCTGGTCCGGTCACGTGATCTGGCTCCAATGTGTCAGCTAGAAGGGAGCACAGACAATGGATGGGGCTATAGAACCCATAGCTCCAAGCTGTACTAGACGTCGCCACATAGGGGAGATCATGAGATTGGACAGAAGCAGCCTGAAAATAGGTAAAGACACAGATTGATCTTACACAGGTTAGTCAGAATAGGTGTTAGAAAGGGGGACAGTTTTAATAGTAGTTAGGTGCTGACCAGAATTCTAAATTAAGAGTCAGAAGATGTCACAAAAAAAAAAAAAAAAAAAAAAAAAAAAAAAAAAAAAAGGGGGGGGGGGGGGAATGACACACATTTAGGTACGAATTTCATTAGACTGGTTGTCAACCTCAAACATGAAAAGCAATTTCAATTACGAGCACCAAGTGTCATTTCTGTCTGCTACTTCATTCCTCTGCTGTCAGCATGAATCACTTCTGACAAGTTTTCCTGACACCAAGAGAAAAATGGTGACAAAGGACTGTCCTCCAGCTGATTGGCTCTGTTCCGGTGTGCTGTGTAAAGAAGGAAGGGGGGCTTTCTCCCCAATCCACTCTCAGAGTTCTCCTCACTAAGCTCTGCAGAGTGTAACCTTAGCTCTCCGCCCATTTGTCTGACAGGCCAGACAAGCTTTATAAATTCTGCACTTTGAACATATATAGAGAAGAGAAGACTGCAATTAAACAGGTACAACTAATGCAGGAGGATTGGTTTGATCTCTGTGTATCACCTGAGGCCAGTCACTTCAATGGGTATATGAAAGGCTTTAGGACCATTTTAGTATATCATATATTAATGTGCTTACTGAAGTACTGCCAAGTACCACCTGGCACAATCAGAATTGAACATTTAGAGATTTTATGCCAAAGGAATGGAACATTCTAATTCTCATTTGTGCCACTCAGCCGCCTTGTATGTAATGTTGTCCTAGTTTCTCTTGGAAGTTAAATGTATTATTAGACTTCATCTTTGGAAACAATAGTGTAGAATGAAGTTCTCACGGAACTCACAGCCACAAGAAAAACACAGAAGTCTACATTCTCCCTGTGGACTTGTGGTTGAGCAGTCCCAAATACAATGAAGAACAGCAAAAATGCCATGAAACCCTTAGCAGCCAAACAAGCCGAAATAAATGTAGTAGCACCAACTTGGGAGCGGATTGTAGTTGTGAGTTTGCAGACAAACATGGCTGACCACCAATGGAGCTGCACTTCACAACAGTATGGAGTCTATGGGTAGAAGAACTGGAAAAAATGTTCTCCACAAAACTGGTGAAGTTGCCAACAATGGCCAATTAGGCCTCCATCTCATCTTCTCGGAGACCTGGTCACTACGGGTTTGATGTTTTCCATTGTTGAGAACTATGTCACCGTTAACAGCTGAAATACAGCAATTATTTTAAAATGAAAAGAAAAAAAAAAAAATGAGACATATTATAAACAAGGAGGCATATTGTAAACTATGGAAAACTCCAGAGAAATTGAACGTGGCTAACAATTCAGCAGTTTGCCCATGGAATAAATGGATGGGTCTGCTCAGCTGGAATTTAAGAATCCAAAACGAGTCCAGATTGGACCTCCTATGTTCACAATACAGCAAGGCATTCGCTCAGCACAGGACTGGAGAGCTACCAGCAATCGTTGTAGTAGCAAAGATTTCCAACTTCCATGGTGATCCCACAAGTATGGCACATACATACTTAAAGTGATATTAAAAGGCAAGATTTTTAATATAAAATAACAAACATGTCATACTTACCTGCTCTGTGCAGTGGTGCTGCACAGACCATCCCTGATTCTCCTCTTCTTGGTCCCCCCACCAATGCTTCTGGCCCCTCCTGCTTTGGAGGCACCTGAGCACAGTCGCTCCTGAGCCGCTGCTTTGCGAGTCCGTTCACGCACACAGCCGTGGCTTGGCTCCACCCCCTCTCTTTGTTCATTGGCTCACTAGCTGTGACTGACAGTGGATCCCGCTGATGTCGCAGCCAATGAGGAGGAAGGGTACCCAGAGAACTGAGGCTGTCATGCAGATCGCTGGATCGCAATAGGGCTCAGGTAAGTATTGGGGGGCTCCTGCACACTGATGGTTTTTTACCTTTGCCATTGGCTCCCAATGCTGTCAATCACAGCCTTTGAGCCAATGAGAAGAGAGATGGGACAGGGCTGAGGCTCGGATCCCTGTGTGAATGGACACACGGAGCAGCAGGTGCACCCATAGCAAGTTGCTTGTTTTGGGGACACCCAACAGGAGGGAACGGCTAGGAGCGCCAGAAGGGGACCTGAGAAAAGGAGGATCAGGGCCACTGCACACAGCAGGCAAGTATAGACATGTTTGTTATTTTTAAAAAAAAAGCCTTTAGAATTACTTTAATTTGAACAATCCCCACACATTTCCTTCCTTGAATTCTGTGACACATAGTCAGTATGCCGCGTGAGTAGGCACTGCTGTGTCACACATTTCACAGAGCCTGCCTTCTGATCTACAGAGGTGCGGAGGGGAGGGGCTTCAGGAGGCGGAGTCAGTACAGGAATCACTGCTTGCAGGCAGCAAGGTACCATGGAATATGTAGTCCTTAGACATTGCGGAGAAGCTGCAAAGCATGCAGGGAATTCAGGAAGTTGTGGAAAGAGACGGCCAGTAGACAGGCAGAACTCACAACATGAAAGGAGATTTTTCAGGTAATCTTATATTGGATTGTCAAAAATAACTATTGTTTGTATTGTGACTACAATGCTGATGTTATAAATGAAAGTGTATGCTGTGATCATAGATCTGCCGTTATATCTCTGCAGGGAGGACATGCAAAATTCAAAAACAGAGGCAACCAATCACATCTCACCTGACATCGGTCTGACACAGTGAAGGATTACTAACCAGTGGTTGAAGTTCTTGCACCGTACACATTGCTCATTTCCCTACTAAGCCATCCTAGAGCTCTCTCTAGGAATCTCACAATACAATACAGGTGTACCTCGGTTTACAAACGCCTCGGTTAATGTAATTTTTGGTTTACAAATAAAAATCCATTGAAAATAATGGCTCGGTTTAGGAATTTTTTACAATTTTTTTCTCAGTATGAAGTGTATGTCAGTGCTGATTTTTAAATGCAATTGCTGGCTTTTTTTTCTTCACTATACCTCACAGAATCAGCTGTCACTTTCCCTGGAGTTAATGGAAACTTTGTTTCTTTTAAGAAACTAAAAGGAAACATTGTTTCTCTTAACTGGGGGAAACAAACCAAAAGAAAAAAAACTCTCCCTCTTTTGGCTGGGGTGTAAGTGACAGCTGAATTTCTGAGCTATAGTGAAAAAAAAAAAAAAAAAAAACCTATAAATTTTGAGGGGGAACTCCCATGCCAAATTTTTTATTAAAAAAACGGCGTGGGGTCCCCCCCCAAATCCATACCAGACCCTTATCCGAGCATGCAGCCCGGCAGGTCAGGAAAGGGGTGCGAGCGAGCGCCCCCCCCCCCTTCCTGTACCATACCAGGCCACATGCCCCCAACATGGGGGGTCCTTTATTAAAAGAAAAAAAGAAAAAGATGTTCCCCGCAGTAGATCCAACGTCAATCACAATGCCCACCTGAGAAGAAAGAAAAAAAAAAAAAAAGGACTCCGCTTCTGACAATGGCTTCCAGCCTTCTGCCTGCACCGGTGGTTTGACAGTTCTTAAATATGTAAGGGACGGGCCACCCAGGGACATCACCCGAGTGAACCTGCCCCAGGTGACATCATTGATATCTTTTTTGATTATTTTTTTAATTGCCAGCAATTCTTTTACATTTAGCTGTCAGTGGGGAACCCCGCTGACAGCTGAAACATTAACAAATGGTTGTCACTACTAAAATACTGCATGACTTGATAAAATAACTCATGCAGTATTTTAGTAGTGTTTACTTTTTTCTGATCTCCGAAACGGATTAATTGGTTTTCAATGCATTCCTATGGGAAACGGCATTTCAGTTTACAAATTTTTTGCTATATGAAAAAGTCCTGCAGAACTAATTAAATTCGTAAACCGAGGAATTACTGTACAATGCAATGATAACATGTTAGGCCAATGAGAATAACGGAGCAAATTGTGGGTACAGTTCAGCAGCAAAAAGACAGAGGAGCAGTAACGAAATATGTCCCCCCCCTTCTCTTCATTCTTGGGATCTGGATAGTGGTGGGGGTTAGAGCACTTGTCAGGTTGTTACTCTTGTGTCCCTCATTAGGGAAAGTCACTCTTACTTAGGGTAGGTTGCCACTAACCAAAACTCTGAAAATCAATCCCAGTGGATCACTTTTCAGAGTGCATCCTCTGTTAGGTGTTCAGGAGGCAATCCAGCCACATTCTGAATACCTGTTTTTTCCTCTATGGAACAGCTTTTTACAATGGGTCTAACACAGAGCAACCACGAGCCAAACGTTTGGCTTGACATTGTGCCGCAGCCGCTGCCTGTCAACTCAGCATGTCACCTTAAGTTTGCTTTGTGTCACGGCATGTGAACAGCCTCCTCTAGCTGTGGTTTAGCCTTTTAGCCTCCACTGTCCTAAACGCCAATGTCACCAGAAAAGAAAGTGAGGGTTCATCCAATGCTTTGAGTTGCCACCAGATTAGGAATGGAAGGGAAATCTTCCAACAGGGACCCTTGTACCCACAATAACGGTCTTTGAGGGGAATATCCCTCATACTGGAAAGATATCCTCTCACTTCCTGTTCAGTCTACAGGACTGGAAGTAATGGGAAAGCTCCCTAATAGGACACAGATAGAAAAAAAATGCCAACAATGGTTGTAAAGCCCAACTCCAGGAGACTTGAAAACATGTAACATGTTAGTTAAGAGCACCTGCCTTCAACCCCCCGATCCACCCCTGCAGAGGGGCATCATTCATTCGCAGCGATCTGTGAATGAATAAACTACAAGTCCCATCTGCCACAATGGCAGAAGGCTTGTAGTTCTCAATGAACTGTGGGGGCGCTGATGAGCAGTCTCATAGTTAATTGATTCTTCCTGCTCTTCAGTAACTGTCTGCCAGTACAGAGGACTCCACAGGAGCCTGACTTTGAACCCGCAATCTACTGATCTGCTGGTCATGGGTGCAATGCTCTGCAGGCTCCTGGAAAAAAAAATAAATAAATGCACCTTTTTTCTTACCTGCAAAAAAAAAAGTGCACTTATCCTATAATTCTTGCATAATCTATCCAAAATGAAAAATAACAGTTTTGGCATTAGATATTCTTTATCCAATGAAAAAAATAGACGGTGAAATTCAATAAATGGGTACATCATTCTAAAGTAACTAACTGCTTCCCGTCCAGCCGACTGTAATATGGCAGCTGGGAGGGAGCTCTCTTATTCTGGGTGGATGTCATATGAGGTCCTCCCAGGATTGCACCACGATCTGTCACCTGCCATAGGACAGAGTGGGCAACACATCAGTGTACCAGGACACTGCCAGTACCATTTGATCACTGTGACCAACCACAGCAGATCACATGGCAATTGTACACAATGAATGGTTTCCATTCACACCATTCATTGTGTATCCCAGTGTTGATCTCAGATTGGTCACATGGTAAAGACAGGTCCAATCACAGCCCATCTGTACCATGTGATTAGGTGTGGCCAATCACAGCAATACACACTTGATAAATGGATTCATTCACAACAAATAGTTGCTTATTATCAGTTATAAGATCATAGTTAGTAAATAAAAAAAGAAAATCCTGATAACCTCCTCAGAGTAGTAATATGGTAACAATGTACTGCCCTGATAACCATAGGTTAAAAAAATAAATATAAATAAATAAAATTGTAATAAAAAGACAATTTTTTTTTTTAAATACCGTTTACTAGTCGATGTCCCTGCTCAACACCACACCAGTTATATGGTGACACTGTACTGCACTGGTGACAATATTGAAAAAAAAATAATGTGAAAAAAAGTTTCACATTTAATTTAAAGAAAGAAAAAAAAAATTGTGACAAAATTGCAACTTCAAAAAACTTGCCATGACTCTTACTAGATATATTGGATGGTATTTGTACTGTCCTGGCATTATCAGGCCTCAATAAAAGCAGTTAGTACCTCAGGGTGTGTGTGTGTATGTGTGATTTTGGGTTGTCCCCAAAACAGGAAGAGGGGAAATCTTCCAATGGGGACACTAGTTATGGTGATAACTTTTGCTTTGGAGGGATTCCCTTGCACTTCTTGTTTTGCCTATGGGACAGGAAGTGAAAAGAAATCTCCCCAATAGGATACAGATGGCAGAAAGAAAAAAAAAAACCCACAGGGGTTATAACCCTCCCTTACTCCATCCAAAATTAAATTTTTGGACATTAGTTCTACTATAAAGTACACCCTGTAGGAGATGGTGGCCAACAATTGTCATTAAAAAAAAAAAAACACACCTTTCCTGGCGTCCATATGTACATCTATAATGTTGGTTTATAGTACAGGGCCATTTATCCAGCTGCCTCACAGCTGTTTCAGGCTTTTGCTGCTCATCAGTGCAATGCATGGTAGTGCCAGCTTCTGGAGTTACCATTAGGGTAATGTCAGACAGGTTCTATCTCAGGGGCACTTCTAAGGGCTGGTTGGTTCACAACAGAATGTGGCACAAGAAAGACAAATTCTGTGTGCATTTCCCGCACCGTGTTCATAACGCACTGCGTTTGCGATCTGCTGCAAAGCCAAGTACATTGTTAACGGAAGCCCAAATGCAACGCGTACACGCAATGCGTTTGCGGGCACCAGATAGCATGGTACTGCAGTACCATTTTTCAAAAGCAGTGCATGCAATACTTTTTGTGCGATTTCACCCAATTCAAATGAATGGGCTAATAAAATAGCACCGCAGGGGACCGCACAGGTATGAGCACGGCACTCCTGTGCAATTCTGGTGTGACCCGGCCCTGACAAGACAGTGGCTGAAAATCTTCCTAAATGCGACCCAAATGCTCCAACAACACCAAACCTGAGCCCAGGTTCACACTATGTGGTGCGGGACACCGCACAGAAATCCCACAGGAATCGCAGCGCAAATTACATGTAAATGTCTGTGTGGTGTGATTTGAGCCATACATATCTCATACACATCAAAAAGGTGCAGGACCCTTTCTAAAATCCTCACCTGAATCACATCGCATGGGTGTTCTCACTCACGCGATGAGATTTCTGGCAATCGCACTGCATTTTGCGATGTTTCGGGGTGTCACTAATCACTGACACCCGCACCAGATCTCATGAACGCAGTGCGACTGCAATGTGGTGCGGGAAACGTACAGGATTCACAGCGTTTCCCGCACTGCATTGGTGTGAGCCCGGTCGGAGGGAACATGTTTCTTACCCATTGGGACCACAAAAAATAAAAGCAAAGCTCAGTTTTCCATGAGTAAGATAATTCGCTGGCTAAGGTCGAACGTAGCAATCAGTTTATGTTGTGATATGCAGGACACAGCACTGTAACTGAAGGAACTACTCATGCTGAATGCCATGATTCCAATACAATGAAGCACAAGGTGCCCATCAGCTGAGGCCACGGGGAACCGAAAATCTGCCACAATGACTGTTCAGGACAGCTCTGCCTACCCAGGAAAACAGCTCAACACACAGATGAAGGAAATACAATGGAGCGGTTTAATCTGCCAGAGGATTTGTATTTCTGTCCATTCAGTCCTGACATTTACACAGCTCTGCTGCACAGCCCTATCTGACAAGGAAGGTGACTGGATTTTTTTCCTGCTGCAGTTAACACAGGTCTCCTATGATAGTGAAAGGAGAAGCAGAGGAGCGAAGAGCTCATTTCTCTGTATGTTCCTTGTCAAAACTTCTGCACACATCAAAACCGATTGGCTCCCAGTGCTGCTTCTCCCTGTCCCTGTCTGAGCTCTGCTGTACAAGGACTGCAATAGACTGACACTGGGTGCAATCCAGGAATAATGCTTGTAGTTAAAGTGTACACATTCAACCAAAATATTATTTTATTATCGTTTATGGTTTGCTGTCCGTGCCCTGTGGGTGACATTTCTCCTTACTTCCAGTTCTAAGACGTAACAGGAAGTGACAGTAAATCTAAAAAAAAAATTAGACCCTCCTAGGGTTCATTCACATGGCCATACAGCACTCAGATTGCCGTATTTCTGTGGCGGGTTGGTCCAGATGTTTCCAATCAGCCATGGACAGGAGACCTGTACAGATCAATGACAGGCTGACACTGAGCCATTACCTGTGGGTGGGGACAGGGGGCAGCACTGGGTGCATACAGCCTACATACAGAGACACTCATGTGACAAGGCATGAGGACAGGCGCAGAGCCTGTCATTGATCTGTACAGACCTCCTGTCCACAGCTGACAACAAAGGCTCACCATATACGTTACAATCCAAGCATACAATCTGTGTACAACCAGCTTCAGATCTACCAAACCTATGTAATATGAGGATCCACCTACTCTATCCAATCACTGTGTATCCAATCAGGCAGGCCTTAGTTGTTTGTAGATCTAAAGCAGTGGTCTCCAAACTGCAGCCGGGGGCCAAATGGGGCCCTTTGCTTGCCTTTATCCGGCCCTAACCCTCCCACTGACATTACCAATGGGGCATAATTCCTGCCACTGACACCAAGAGTGAGACACTATACCTTCCACTGACATTAACGATGGGGCGCCATTCCTCCCGCCGCTGACACCACCAATGACGGGGCGCCATTCCTCCCCCCGCTGACACCACCAATGACGGGGCGCCATTCCTCCCGCCGCTGACACCACCAATGACGGGGCGCCATTCCTCCCGCCGCTGACACCACCAATGACGGGGCGCCATTCCTCCCGCCGCTGACACCACCAATGACGGGGCGCCATTCCTCCCGCCGCTGACACCACCAATGACGGGGCGCCATTCCTCCCGCCGCTGACACCACCAATGACGGGGCGCCATTCCTCCCGCCGCTGACACCACCAATGACGGGGCGCCATTCCTCCCGCCGCTGACACCACCAATGACGGGGCGCCATTCCTCCCGCCGCTGACACCACCAATGACGGGGCGCCATTCCTCCCGCCGCTGACACCACCAATGACGGGGCGCCATTCCTCCCGCCGCTGACACCACCAATGACGGGGCGCCATTCCTCCCGCCGCTGACACCACCAATGACGGGGCGCCATTCCTCCCGCCGCTGACACCACCAATGACGGGGCGCCATTCCTCCCGCCGCTGACACCACCAATGACGGGGCGCCATTCCTCCCGCCGCTGACACCACCAATGACGGGGCGCCATTCCTCCCGCCGCTGACACCACCAATGACGGGGCGCCATTCCTCCCGCCGCTGACACCAATGACGGGGCGCCATTCCTCCCGCTGACACCAATGACGGGGCGCCATTCCTCCCGCTGACACCAATGACGGGGCGCCATTCCTCCCGCTGACACCAATGACGGGGCGCCATTCCTCCCGCTGACACCAATGACGGGGCGCCATTCCTCCCGCTGACACCAATGACGGGGCGCCATTCCTCCCGCTGACACCAATGACGGGGCGCCATTCCTCCCGCTGACACCAATGACGGGGCGCCATTCCTCCCGCTGACACCAATGACGGGGCGCCTTTCCTCCCGCTGACACCAATGACGGGGCGCCATTCCTCCCGCTGACACCAATGACGGGGCGCCATTCCTCCCGCTGACACCAATGACGGGGCGCCATTCCTCCCGCTGACACCAATGACGGGGCGCCATTCCTCCCGCTGACACCAATGACGGGGCGCCATTCCTCCCGCTGACACCAATGACGGGGCGCTATTCCTCCCGCTGACACCAATGATGGGACACTATTCCTCCCACTGATACCAATGATGGGGCACTATTCCTCCCACTGATACCAATGATGAGGCGCTATTCCTCCCGCCGCTGACACCACCAATGACGGGGCGCCATTCCTCCCCCCGCTGACACCACCAATGACGGGGCGCCATTCCTCCAGCCGCTGACACCACCAATGACGGGGCGCCATTCCTCCCGCCGCTGACACCACCAATGACGGGGCGCCATTCCTCCCGCCGCTGACACCACCAATGACGGGGCGCCATTCCTCCCGCCGCTGACACCACCAATGACGGGGCGCCATTCCTCCCGCCGCTGACACCACCAATGACGGGGCGCCATTCCTCCCGCCGCTGACACCACCAATGACGGGGCGCCATTCCTCCCGCCGCTGACACCACCAATGACGGGGCGCCATTCCTCCCGCTGACACCAATGACGGGGCGCCATTCCTCCCGCTGACACCAATGACGGGGCGCCATTCCTCCCGCTGACACCAATGACGGGGCGCCATTCCTCCCGCTGACACCAATGACGGGGCGCCATTCCTCCCGCTGACACCAATGACGGGGCGCCATTCCTCCCGCTGACACCAATGACGGGGCGCCATTCCTCCCGCTGACACCAATGACGGGGCGCCATTCCTCCCGCTGACACCAATGACGGGGCGCCATTCCTCCCGCTGACACCAATGACGGGGCGCTATTCCTCCCGCTGACACCAATGATGAGGCGCTAGTCCTCCCACTGACACCAATGATGGGACACTATTCCTCCCACTGACACCAATGATGGGGCACTACTCCTCCCACTGATACCAATGATGGAGCACTATTCCTCCCACTGATACCAATGATGAGGCGCTATTCCTCCCACTGATACCAATGATGAGGCGCTATTCCTCCCGCTGACCCCAATGATGAGGCATTGTTACTGACATCAGGACATTTTCTACTCTTCCTGGTCACAGTCCAGCCCCTCTAAATTCTAAAGGATAATAAACTGTCTTGTGTAGATAATTTGGAGACCCCTGATGTAAAGGATCTACAATGTGTGTGATGAGTTTGTGCAGATGTGGTGAGGGGATCCCGCCACCTCCGAAATGCTCGTTTTCCCCCAATGAGACCAATGTTCCGCAGCGTTTGGCCCACAGTTATGGCCCCATTGCCTTGGATGGCCCAGTCTGACAGGTGGCACTGCCTGTCACCTCAACCTTCAATGGGATATGAACAGCCCCTCCAGCTGGATTATGCTGCAGGTGGGCAGATGATGAGTGGTAAAACCACGCCTCAACCACCCACTCTTACCACCCGTGTGAAGGAGGCCAAGCGCCATGCCCACTGCAGGAATACACGGAACTGTGCCATGTACAGCCATGTGACTGAGGCTTCAGACATTGGCATGGTAATAAGTGTGCCCATCAGATGGTTCCCCTTCACTTCTTCTTCTGGTGACAACACGTTGTAGATTTCCCATCACTTCCTGTTTTGGGGACAGAGATCACCAGGACACAGAGAAAGAGAATTGCATAAGCAGGGACACAGACAACAATGAGAACCCGACCGAGGGTCTAATCCTTCCATACTTCATCCAATACCAAACAAAAACACATGGGGGGGGGGGATACAGATCCCCAATGTATGGCACATATGTACACACAGGGAACGTCACTGGGAGGGACCCCTGGGATTCCCATAACTGGGAGGGACCTCCATCACTGGGAAGGACCCCCTGGGATCCCCATTTCTGGGAGGGATCCCCATCACTGGGAGAGACCCCTTGGGATCCCCATTACTAGGAGGACCCCCCTTCACTGGGACCCCCATCACTGGGAGAGACCTCCATCACTGGGAGGGAACCCCTGGGATCCCCATTACTAGGAGGACCCCCGGGGATCCCCATCACTGGGAAAGACCCCCTTCACTGGGAGGGACTCCCTGGGATCCTCAGCACTGGGAGGGACCTCCATCACTGGGAGAGACCCCTGGGATCCCCATTACTAGGAGCACCCCCCTTCACTGGGACCCCCTGGGATCCTCATCACTGGGAGGGACCCCTGGGATCCACATTACTAGGAGGACCCCCCTTCACTGGGACCCCATCACTGGGAGAGACCTCCATCACTGTGAGGGACACCCTGGGATCCCCATTACTAGAAGGAACGCCTTCACTGGGAAGAACTCCCTGGGATCCCCAGCACTGGGAGGTACCATCATCACTGGGAGGGACTTCCAGGATCCCCAGCACTGGGAGAGACCTCCATCACTGGGAGTGACCCCTGGGATCCCCATTACTAGGAGGACCCCCTTCACTGGGGGGATCCCCAGCACTGGGAGTCCCCCCTCTCACACACTCATGGCTGTGCAGGATGGTGATCAGTGGGGAGGACATTGTCAGGGATGTCAGGTAAGGCCATGCAGTGTGGAGATGAGGGAGTGCGGCCAGAGCTCCCCCACACACCTGTGACCTGGCTGCATTGGAAGGACTGCTCCATGCTGAGTGTGTGGGTCCTCCTCTGCAGCCATCATACATGGTGGGGGGTGGGTGGGGTGACAGGGCACCTACCATGTAATCCATGGACTCATGCAGTGCGGGGTGAGCCGTGCTCCCGGGGTCTTCCTCCACTGGCGAGCCTTCAATAATAAGCACAGAGCAAGTTGCTGCTGGAACTGTCCCCTCTCTGCTCTTCCTTCTCCTCCCACCTCCCTCCCTGAGAGCCAGCCCGACACGCCCATCTAGGCGTACCCTACTCTGACAACCCCTCCCATCCGGCTATACCAGGCTAAAGAGCCGGCCCCGCCCAGCACATTACCGACAACCACGCCCAAAGCACGGGCTCCACCCCCTACTGTGGGAAAGTAATCTTCCCTCGTCACATGACTGAGCACGTGGTTTGCCCTGTCTAATTTTTAACTCCTTGCTGCCCGCAGTGCTCTGTACATAGTGAATGTGCCGTGTGTCAGATAAACATGGAGAAGAGACCAGCCCCGTCATGGCACCGAAGTCACCACCGACAGCCCCGTCATGTCACCGAGGTCACCACGGATGGAAATGACTTGGGAACCTTCAGGGGTTATTTACTAAATCAGACTCACTTCTGCATAGAGACCAATCAGCTTCCAGGGTTTATTGCCGGCGCTGAGGTGAGAAGCTGATTGGTGTCTATGCAGAAGTAAAGCTGGCCATACACATGTAGATTTTTGGACGAGAATATTTGTACAAAAAGTCCTCTGAAAATTCTTTGAACACTCAGTAATGGACTTTTGCTTTTAACATTCTATTTTAACCGCTTCCATACCAGGCACTTTTACCCCCTTCCTGCCCAGGCTATTTTTCAGCTTTCAGCGCTGTCACACGTTCAATGACAATTGCGCTCTCATACAACACTGTACCCAAACTAAAATTTTTGCATTTTCTTCACACAACTACAGCCTTTTTTTGTTTTGGTGGTATTTAATCATCACTGGGGTTTTGATTTTTTGCTAAATTAACAAAAAAAAAAAAAAAAATTTGAAAAAAAAACCACGTTTTTCCTTGTTTCTGTTATAAAAGTTTGCAAATAAATAATTGTTCTTCATAAATTTAGGCCGAGATGTATTCTACTACATGTCTTTGGTGAAAATAACCCAAATTAGGATGTATTATTTAGTTTGTAGGAAAGTTATAGAGTTCACAAACTATGGGATAGATCTGAATATTGATCAATCCTGAAGTACTGACAGCCAATCTAATTTCTTGAGGTCCAAGAATGTCAGAACAGTACAGATATCCCCCAAATGACCCCTTTTTGCAGAGTAGACAGTCCGACGTACTTCATAAGAGGCATGGCGAGTTTTTTGAAGTTGTATTTTTTTTGTCATAAATTTTCGGAAAATTAAAAAAACAATTTTCGCTATTTTGCCGTGCAGCATCATCATATAACTGGCATGGCGGCGATCAGGGACACTGACTGGTACTATGAAAAAAAAAATATGTATAATTTTTTTAACTTTTTTTATTATTTTTAATTTTTTATTACATTTTTTTTTCTTTTTTTTTAAGATTTTTTTTCATATCTCACTATGACCAAAGTAGTACAATGTTACCATAGTAACATTGTACTACTTTGGGGAAGTGATCAGTATTTTTTTTATACACAATTTGTTTATAGCAAAGAATTACTTTGCTATAGGCAAGCATTTACCTGAATGACATTGACTCATTCAGGGTGGTTTTTTTTTTGTGCTTAGCTGTGATTTGGCCACGGCTAATCACATGACACAGCTGGGCTGTGATTGGCCCAGCTTGTGCATGTGATCGCTGTGACCATTCGCAGCTAGACACACTAGTATACGATGGATGGCATGAATGAAGCCATCCATTGTATACAACTGTCATGTGACCTGCTGTGATTGGTCACAGCAGGTCACATGGTACCGGTACTCAGATCTGTCATCAGCCGTGTCCGAGGTACACGACCAGTGACAGATCGCGCTCTGCAGGTGCGCAAACTGTGCATTCCCGAAAGGACGCCATATGGTGTCCACCCGGAACGCTGAGGGATTTTGCTGGCCGCCAATCGGCCATTGGCCGGGTGGCAAGAGGTTAAAATGAATGTGATTTCTGAACGATAACCACATACACTGGCTGAAAATTCATTTGATCGAGAAAGGTTTTCCTTCCTGCCCCTTTGAATTTTCCCATCACTGCAGTCAAAAACAAACATCGATTTGACCCCACTAATGATTAGAAGGTCAAACAAAAATTCTTGAATGAAAATCTATATGTGTATGGCCAGCTGAAGCCTGATTTTGCACTCTCTTTAGTAAATAATAACCCCCCATGTGCCTGTGGAGGGTTTTATTACTCTATAGACACACATCATGGGAAAGATGTATTCATTTAGAAAAAGAGAAAAGTGACGGCAGAAAAAATTGTGAGTTTCAAGATATTTGTGCAGTTATTTATCATATGCATGCTTTCAGGAGGAAAATGCACTAAAATGAATGTTAACAAACACAATATTGTATACATTTTTTGGTAAAACTGATGTTTCCATACAGGTGATCACCCTACCCTGTGCTTTTTATATGGGGTGTGTATATGGTCATTTTTATTTTATAATGATTTTTATTTTTGCAACTTTTTTTTGTTTGCTTTTATTATTTACTTTATTGCCATCAGAAGGGGCTAAGAAACCCCCCCCCATGTGCAGTGCTGGATTAAATGACAGGCAGAGTAGGCAATGGCCTATGGGCCCCACAACAACAGATCAAAATAATATTTACTTGATCTTGAAAGAAAATTAGAAGGAAGCTTTCTTAACCACATACCCTCCGCCATATAGCAGATATACTGCTACACGGCGGCGAGGGTGCACAAAATCACGTATATATACACGTGGGTAGGGGGCACGCGGCCACGGATGTCAATCACCAGGTCCCGGCCAATGATTACCCGCCGGCGCCCAGTGATTACCGATAATCAGCGACGGGAAGGAAGACTTGTCAATGGTTTTTTTTACCTTCATGCAGAGAATGCATGAAGGTAACAAATCTTCAGGCTTTATGACCACTTTAATGTAATATACACAATAACAACTTAGAGTACATAAACCATAGACATCAGGTTCACATTACAGTTTGTCTCTTAAAAGTTCATCTTCTCTTAGTTGTCAGTTTGTAAAAAATGTTGGTGCATCCTACATACGTGTAATGTGCAGCCAACATGCACACTACTTAGTTCAATGTTATTCCACTAGAGCACAGGCATAAGAAATCTGCAGAAACCTGCGAGAAGAGCCCCAAGGTTTCAACTGCCTAGGGGCCTCCACAGAGTTTAACCGGTTCCCAACCATGCTATTGCTGAAGGATGGCCACAGCTTAGTTATGTAATCCTGGGACGATGTCCATGGACGTCATTCTAGAACACGCCCCCCTGCGGGTCACCAGGTAAATACAGTTGCCGGTTATCAGCTGCACTTTTTACTGCTGAGAACCAGCAATTGTCAGCAAAGGGATCGACACTGATCATTGGCACTAATGATCAGTGCCACCCACCTGTACCCTGCAGTGCCACCTACCTGTTCCCAGCAGTGCCACTCACCGGTGCCCATCAGTGCCACCCACCTGTGCCTTGCAATGCCTCCCACCTGTGCCCTGCAGTGCCACCCACCTGTGTCACCCACCTGTGCCCTGCTGTGCCACCCACCTGTGCCCATCAGTGCCACCTATCAGTGCCTCCCATCAGTGCCACCCATCAGAGCCCAGCACTGCCACCCATCAGTGCAGCATCATCAGTGCTGCCCATCAGTGCTGCCTATCAGTGCAGCATCATCAGTGCCACCTATCAATGCCACCTATTAGTGCCCATCAGTGCTGCCTATCAGTGCAGCTTCATCAACGCACATCAGGACTTCCCCCATCCTCTGGAACTCCCTACCCCAATCCATCAGACTGTCACCTACCCTCCTCACCTTCAGGCGCACCCTGAAAACCCATCTCTTCAGGGAAGCCTACCCCACCCTCACCTAACAACCGATCTCCACTCCTCCCACCACTCCATCCCCCACAGCCACTTCCTCCTGTACCACTATCCCCTCCCTTCTAGATTGTAAGCTCGAAAGAGCTGGGCCCTCGAACCCCTCGTGTATTGTATTGTTACTGTATTGTCTCATGTTCTGTCCCCCTCGCTATTGTACAGTGCTGAGCAAACCCTTTGGCGCTATATAAATACTGTATAATAATAATCAGTGATGGAGAAAAATTACCTGTTTGCAAAATATTATAATAGAAACAAAGGAAAACTTTTTTTTTCTTTCAAATTTTTTGCTATTTTTTGTTTATAGAGCAGAAAATAAAACACCCAGTGACAAGTAAATACAACCAAAAGAAAGCTCTATTTGTGTGAAAAAAATGCTCAAAATGTCATATGGGCACAATGTTGCATGACCGCGCAATTGTCATTCAAAGTGCGACAGTGCTGAAAGCTGAAAATTGGCCTGGGCAGGAAGGGGGTATAAGTGCCCGGTAGGCTAGTGGTTAATCCAGGGTTTGCATGTAGTGCACCATGGCAAAACATAACAGTGACATGCTTTGATAGTGACAGACCTACAGAGAATTAAATTATAGCAATGTGATCCTCCAAAACAGCAATTACTTCAAGTACATAGGCAAAAAATAGCATTCCTGACTGAATATGCGCCCCAAATGGGCAATTGTATGCAATACACAGGCAACAATCAGTCAATTGTTACAATATGCAGGTAACACATGCACCAATGGGACAATATGTGGACAACAAATTGGCAATTGTGACTATATAAGAGCTACAAATGGGCAATTTTGACTATGTAGTTACAACAAACTGACAGTTGTGACATAATACAAACAAATGGGCAGTCATGACACTATACAAGCAAATGTGGCACAATTTGGGAAAATAATAGGCAATCAGGAGTACAGTATATGGGGGCAGCAAACTAGCATTTGTGACAATATGCGAACAGGCGAGAAATCATGAAAAAACCTGCAGAACCCCACTCCCAAAAAAATGGAAAAAAACCCTACCAGTTTCATCACTGATATAAAGGTTTTAATTTATCTGGGATTTTTTTTAATTAACATGTTTTGATAAGACTGTATAATTAAAGTGATAATAAACTAATTTTATATACTTTTACCTTCAGAGCTGTGTGCCGTGGCTGTCATCGCAGCTTTGGCCATTCAAGTGACCGCAGCCCAGGAACCCAGAAGAAGGACCAGGTGAATCTGGAATCTTCTGCAGCAGTGACAACGTGCCGCTGGAGGGCTTTGTTCTCGGGTAAGTCTTTCATAATGTGCTAGTATGCAATGCATAATAGCACATGCTGACATTAGCTTGCAGGGGAAAATGTTTTTTTTGGTTTACAAACACTTTAAGAGGGTTACTTTTAATTGTATTACAAAAATAAAGTGTATCTACGGTAAACTCAAAAACAAAAAAAAATAACGCATTGCATTTGTGGTGGCTGTTTTCCTGTTTTTTATAGGCTTTTATGCTTTATTTTCACCTGATGATCCTGATGATTCCTGCACAAGGAAAAGCGTTGTCACCCTAAGGCAAGTCATAGACGATGTGATTTTCTTTACTGCAACCGAAGAAAATCGCTTGATTCCTCAATCAACACAGTAAGTGTTGATGGGGGAATCCCTCCGACGGGGTTATTGTGTCATCCTGACAGGAAGGGGGGTGGGGGGTTGGGGCACATGCAGAGAAGAGCAGTAATGCAGCAAACAGTGGGTGTGGTCAAATTGCGTTAACAGATGGCAACAGATTTGTTTGTGACTATCTCAGTTCCTTGGGGAGCCACAGTCCAGTCTGAATAATGTGTCCGGGTTTAAGGCGGACTGAAACCTGGACACATAACTCCAGACCTGGGCTGTCTGAGTGTATCTCTGACAGGTGGCAACACTGGGTGTCATTCCCCCACCCCCTCTTAATACAGGGGCCCCCCTTAGAGACCTCCAACAATAACCATTTAAAAAATGCAGTGCACCCTCCCCAACAGTAAATTTATTGTAGCAGTTTTTATTTATTTTGTTATCAGAGTCCAATTATATCAGCGACCCCCCTTAGATAACAGCAGTTGGGGGGGGCTCATATGTAATGAGCACTAAAGGCACTGTGATATAATGGGGGTCTGCAAGGCAAGGAGGGTTATACAAGGCTACTCAGATCCAATGGTGGGGTCTCCAAAGGGAAGGGGGTGCTGATAGAAAGGAACTCTGATTTTATGGGGGGTGGGTCTCTAAGGGGGATGGGGGGGTGCTGGTGTAAAGAGACTAAAGCCGCTGCCAATAATTGCAGGTAAAACTCCGACATGCTGGTTGTACTCAAGTCGTACAACAATGGAATTGGGTACAATCAGACCGCCCAGAGATGGTTCGAATTGTGGCTGGTCCTTGCTGAACTGGCCGAGATTTGAACCATCTATGACTGGCTTAACACACAAAGTGTATTCAGACTACACTATATTGCCAAATATATTGGGACACCTGCTTTTACACTCACACGAACTTGCAGTTCCTCCACCCCAAACTCGCTCATCCATGTTTTTATGGACCATGCTTTGTGCACTGGTACGCAGTCATGTTGGAACAGGAGGGTGCCATCCCCAAACTGTTCCCACAAAGTTGAGAGCATGTAACTGTCCAAAATGTCTTGGTATGCTGATGCCTTAAGAGTTCCCTTCACTGGAACTAAGGGGCCAAGCCCAGCCCCTGAAAAACAACCCCACACATCATCATCCTCCCTCTACCAAACTTTTCACTTGGCACAATGCAGTCAGGGAAGTAACCGTTCTCCTGGTAACCGCCAATCCCAGACACGTCCATCAGATTGCCACACAGAGAGGTGTGATTGTTCACTCCAGTGAACATGTCTCCACTGCTCTAGAGTCCAGTGGCAGTGTGCTTTACACCACTGCATCCGATTTGCACTTGGTGATCTAAGGCTTGGATGCAGCTGCTCAGCAATAGAAACCCATTCCATGAAGATCTCTACGCTCTGTTGTTGTGCTAATTTGAAGGCCACACTAAATTTGGAGGTCTTTAGTTATTGACTCTGCAGACAGTTGGTGACTTCTGTGCGCCGACCCCACTCTGTCATTTTACGTGGCCTACCACTTGGCATTGAGTTGCTGTTGTTCCCAGTTGCTTCCACTTTGTTATATTACCACTAACAGTTGACTGTGGAATATTTAGTAGCAAGGAAATTTCACAGATGGACTTATTGCACAGGTGGCAACCTATCACAGTACCATGCTTGAATTCACTGAGCTCCTGAGAGTGACCCATTCTTTCACAAATGTTTGTAGAAGCAGTCTGCATGCCTAGGTGCTTGAGTTTATACACCTGTGGCCATGGAAGTGATTGGAAGACCTGAATGATTTGGAGAGGTGTCCCAATACTTTGAGCAATATAGTGTACCTCCATAACATAAGAGTGGTGTTTTGTGTGGTTCACAGAGGGAGCTTGGACTAGGCTGATAACAATGTTTGAGATTTCAGTGTAGCATTGTCAGCTCACTAGTAGAAGATAAGAGTTCACTGGATTTCTAGCAAGATCAACACAAGTTGTATGACTGTCCTGCAGGAGAATATAGCTGATAAAACAACATGGCTGCTACTTCTGTGCCAGAATACTCTGTTTCTGTGGGATTGGTGCTGCCATACATAAGCCTTCCAAGTACCCATAAACCCCTGACTACAAGCATCCAGCCTTCCAGTGCCTACAGTATATGGTATTTGTCATCATTGCCAGGGCGGGCCTGCTGCTTCCCTTCATTGTCTTGGTTCTGTCACTCAGACTATGTTGTACTTGAGAGCCATCTAGTAGTTTATGAAGGACATCAATCACTCTAATAGCATGAGTTTGTAAGCCAATCACTCTCTAAGACAATGGCGCAGAAGCAGATTCTCTCCAATATGTAGACTTTGAAAATATAAATAATGCATAAACCTTTGAGGAAGATAGCCATGAGAGACATGCATTAATGTTTAACTGGATTTTACAATTTCTGAAGTGCTGGCAGAGTGCCATCATTTTATTCAGGTCACAGCATACCTATAACAACCTATGCAGCATTATATGTAGAAAATGCAGGTATGTTATTATTTACCTGGTAGATTTCATAGCAACTTGCAACAATGTGGCAGATGATACTGCCTTTAGAGGAGTCTAGATCTTAAAGTGAACTTGTGCTCACATCGTGCACATTAAAGCATTTACACTTTTGAACAAGCGGCAAGAACACTTTAAAAGAAGCCCTTATTCATCTTTGTATCTATAAGCATTGTGAAGAAATTAGGTTTCAGAATAGTTTACCTTTAACTGTATTTAATTGTTCTATTTTAATTTGATGTTGTAATTTCCAGGTGCATTGAAGGGAATTTATCACAACAGGAACAGCCAGAATCTGGAGCAGTTGTGCATGGCAACCAATCATCTTTTATATTTAATTTTCAAAGCTTAAAGTGGAGCTCCACCCAAAAGGGGAAGGTTTAAGCCTTTGTCCCCCCGCTCCCCATTAAGGGTTGGTACCTTGGGGGAGTGGGTTCCCAAATTTGACAGGTACCCGCTCCCACTTCCTCTGTGATCGCCTAGGCGATCAGTAGGACACCAAGGATGGGGCACTGTTTCTTTCACTGAAACTAACAGTGGGGCACTATTCAACACAGTGATACCAAGCATTGGGCATTATTCCCATTGACACCAATAATGGGGCACTATTTCACCTTTTTTTTTTATTGCTCCCACTGATGCCGGGACATTTTCTACTCCCACTGGCCATAGTCTACACCCCCTAAATCTAAAGGGCAATGAATTAGCCCTATATTTAGAAAGTCTGGAGACCCCTGGGTTAAAAATATCAAAGAATCTGCATTGTACGTTAGTGCATTTTCAGTCTAATCTGTTCCTAAAGTGGCCATATATAAACACACTGCAAGTTATTTTGAACAATGCAGGCTGAATTAAAGAGTTTTGTGATGAAAGTGACACTAAACAATATCCTTAGTCTCCAAAAATAATCTGTACACATTCATTACAGAAGGCGGAACTTCAGGCTGGCCTCTTTTGCAGGAATGTAAAACATTAAAAATAGGTGCCTATACTGTTTAAAATCCAATAATACACTCTCACCCTGCTCTGAACATGCTCAGTTGTTCTATATTTTTAGGCACTGTGCCGAATTTGTAGAGGCTGAACTGCTGACAGTCTAGAGAATAAAGCGAAACTAAACCTAATGATTGACAGGTAAAAAAAAACGGTTACATTCCAAACATACAAACAAACTGGCCCAATCTATAACTGGTCTTTGCAGCAATGAGCACATGGAGGGGGGATGCATGTCATACAACAACAAAGAAAAATTCCCAGCTCAATCGACCAACCAGCCTGCAACCAGCCGAATTGTCCTGTCTAACAGTTCACATTAAAAACAGTTTGCACACAATTGCAAATACATGTCTAAGCTGTAGAGCCTCTTCAGGGCACCCCAGTATTATCTGCAGTCCTAACTCTATATATTTTGAGAGCCTCCATATTGTAGTAGAAGCACATGCATAATAAGGGATATGCTAACTGTCACATTTGCTTGTGTTCTCAACAAACTGTCAAACTATCAAATGGCTGGTGTTATAACTTATCACATGTGCAACACCATGGCAGTTGCAGATCAAACACATGGCAGCTTCCTTGGATGAAAAGCATAGGAGGGTTTAGTTCTGCTCTAACTGCTACTGAGAGGCTCTGGACTTCAACAAAATGGCAGCCTACAGAAGAAACAGGATCAATGCTGAAAGCAATTTAAAGGACACACTGATTTTGGTTGCATAATTATTAATGTGGAATGTATGTTCCTTGCTAAAGAACACTATTTTTTAACAATTGTTATAAGTAAAGTTCCGCTTTAATGGCTCTTTAATCTATTTTTCATGAAAATGTTTCTTGCTGTGTTTTTCTCTCTCCATGTAATGTCCTCCGTGAACCTCTGAACCTTTCTTTCACCTCAACTGCTTCACCTCTCCGTCTTAATCCCATGGTCCATAGTCCATCATGAAAGTGAGCAAAAGGGTGGCTACGTTCCTGCATAAAGTGGGACCATGGAGAACAAGTGCAGTCATCCTCTAACAGGAGGTCAGATCACAGCAACAAAAAAAAGAATTTGAAGACTTGTAGGAGGCTGAGGATGATGACAGTTCACATATACGTGGATTGGATGTGGTTTGAACCACATCAAATCTGCACGACATTTGAAATAACACTGCTTCCTATGGTGCCTGTTCACACATATCCGATGCACTGGCACTGCAGATTCAGTGCGGATTGAAAAAGAGTCCTGTCCGATTTCTGAGCAGTGCGGTTCGGTTCATGTATGGATTACAGGCTTTTGACTTCTATGGGAACCGTTTCTAAACCGCACATGTGTGAGCAGGATAAAACTAAAATATAACCTTTATTCAGATATATATATAAAATGTATGCTCAGCTGTAATTAATGTCTATTGGAATGGAATGTACTGCGCACAACAAAATGACTGGATACCATTGCAATTATTTACCTTACATCCAAATGGTTAATAACACCAGACCAAATCAAATACCATACCGTTTTAGATGAAGTGACAGCATAAAAAGAGACACTGTAGTTTGATCATAAACCTATCAGCTTGAATATATAATCTCTATTAAGGAAATGGAGTTACCTGATGGACAAAACAAATTAGACAGTATAATCTGTCATGCTACAGATATGTAATATGGGTACACTCATCCATGGGCCTAAATGTCAGCCTCTTATGGACAAGCCCCATACATCACCATATCCAATCAAAAATACCTCACTGTCTTGAGGAATGCAAATGATGCACTTTAAAGCGTAGTACTGACCTCTCCAAAAAAGGGGGGAGAGCAGAAAATACCATGTGCATTCAAAAAGTGCTCTCAAAAAAAGACCCAAGAAAAAAATAAACTATATCAAAGCACTACTGCACTGACTGCCACTGTACCCATGCACATTTACACCTACCAATGTCATGGTTTACTTAGGATATTCCTGCACCTACAGTTCCTCCACTGTTCTGCATACTTCCCTACTGCTATTGCGCTCACATGCCTATCTACTGACCACTATTGCACCCACACTTTTCCACTGACCACCACTACACCCACACAACTTTCTACTGACCACTAATGCACCCACAAACTACTCCAATGACCACCAGTGCACCCATACACTTCTCCCCTAACTTCCACTGCACCCATACACCTCTCCCCTGACCTCCACTATGCCCACACACTTCTCTACTGACTGTCGTTGCATCTTTCTACTTCTCCACTGACCGCTATTGCACCCACACACTTCTCTGACCACCACTGCACCCACATACTTTTCTACTAACCACCAATGCACCCACAGACTTCCCTGACCACTACTGAACCCACACACTTTTTTACTGACCACTAATGTACCCAGACATTTCTCCACTGACCACCACTGCATCCACACACCCTTCTACTGATTGTCACAGCACTTACATGCTTCTCAACTGACAGCCATTGCACACACACTTTTCTACTGACCCCCACTGCATCCACACACTCTTCCACTTACTGCCACTGCATCCACATACTTTTCCAATGACTGTCACAGCAACTACACACATCTCTACTGATCATGGCTGTATGCACACACTTCTCTACTGACGACCATTGCACCCACACACTTCTCTACTGACTGCCACTGCACCCACACACTTCTTTACTGAGCACCATTGCACCCACACACTTCTCTACTGACTACCACTGCACCTACACACTTCTCTACTGACTGTCACTGCACCCACACACTTCTTTACTGAGCACCACTGCACCCACACACTTCTCTACTGACTACCACTGCACCCACACACTTCTCTACTGAATGTCACTGCACCCACACACTTCTTTATTGAGCACCACTGCACCCACACATTGCTCTACTGACTACACTGCACCCATGCTTATTTCTCCACTGATTGCAAATGTCATACCATACACAGCAAAATAATCTCCACTGACCACCACTGCACCAGATCACCTCAGTGACCAGCACTGTACCTGCATGCTTTTTCAATGCCTATTGCAATTGCACATGTTTGCACCGACTGCCAATTGAGAAATGCATTTTTCCACTGACCGACACAACACCACTGTACTTCTCCACAATACCATACACTTCTCAACAACTTGACAATGTTGCAGGGCACTTCTCCACTGGATGACAATGTAATGATACAATCCTTAACTGTGTTGCCAAATGATAAATTGCTGCACTGTACTCTGTTTCTATAGATTATATTCCCTAAAGCACTGAACTCTGTAAAGCGTATTGTACTTTTTTTTAGATATTCAGAATTTCATCTCGTTTAATGATCAGGTACACTTTTCTAATACAAAATTCATTTAAAATATGTGACTACAGCCCTTGAAATTGTCAGAGTAAATGAGAAGGCTAAACACACCATGGAACGAAGAAAAAGAATTTCTCGGATAAATCACTCATTAATAAAATGAAATTCAGTAGTATCAGTATTATGTGGGTTGACTATTTAAACTTCCTATTTAACAGAAAAGTATATATCACATTACTGTAAGAAAACAGTGCCTAAAGTAGGGAGCCTCCATTAGGATTCAAAAAATGTAGGATGTTAGACAATTTTCCTGGTTTCAAGACTCTTAACCATTAGCAGAGCTGTCACAGTAATGTACATGGGAGAACCCCTGGTAAATTGTTAGCAGTAGCTGTACTATGTGCTGCATAAAGACACAACAGCTAATAGTAGATTCCAATCAGCAGCAAATATGACACCAAATTACAGTATGCTAAATAAGGTTGTCTTCTTCCAGTGACCTGCTGCCCAAGTAGACAAGGTCACCCATGCCAGGAATGCTGATTATTTTTGGGAATCTGAAAACATGACCTAGAAGGCAACTATGAACAGCTTGCTCTATATCCTGTCATAATAATGGGATCAGATGTGAAATTGCAATTAACCACTGAGAAAACAAATGAAGACTTTGGAAATGTAAAACTTATTACTCTGGGTTTTTGAATATTGTAAGATTGTTTGAACAAGACTGCTGCTCGATCTGAATTTTACTGTACATTATGTTGTTCATAATCTAATTATAATAATGTTACAGTATTGTTGTTATATTTTGTGTTTCTAACTCATGCTATATATCTAATAATGATGATGATATGGGAAGCAACAAATAACTCATATAGATTTTAGTATAAATCCTTCCTTACCCTTCCCAAAGAAGTCCTTAGAACCTGCCAATATTGTAAGGATCATTGAAACAAAAATAATATATAGCTCTGTAACTAGAACCAAAGACAACTAGCTGTGATCCACGAATATTGAATATATTTTTCCATTAAACCCTTTTTATCAAAGATGAAAACATCAAAGAGTTTATCAACAATCATGCTTCCTAATGAGGACCCATATATCTCAGAAACTTCCACTGTCCGTCTTTTGGAGGGACTGTCCACTGTTTAAACCAAATCCATGTGTCCTGCTTTGCGCCTCCTGTGTCCCTCTCTTCAATCTACTGTACACAAAATCTACTGTTTAATTACACTGTTCAACAAATTTTTATTTTTTGCCAGATTTGGAAACAAAAGGATCCATTTCTTAATGAATTTCACATTCTGAGTTCAAATATAACAATGAAATTTGTCAATTGGCTCTAGTTTTTCTGTAAACGGAAAGTTTTCTACTATAGGCGTAATGACTACATAATGCACAATAATTATATAGATAGATGTCTTTCCACAAATATAAAGCAAGTGATATTGACTACATAACAAAGCCTAAATGGCATAATATATTGCATAGGATTACCAAGAAAAATTATAGCCATAAGCTAAGTTGAATCATTTTAATACTTAGGATTCTCACTAGTTTTGTCTTCAGTTTGTGTCGGTTTTGCTTCTCTTGGCTTTTCTCTTGTATTCGAGGAAAGGGCTATCCTTACAACTGCACGTGACTACACGCTTCAGGTTCTTCCTCACTTGACTCAACCACGAAGGATTCTGGTGCTTTAGGAATTGGTAGCCCCTCTCCATGAGGAACTGGACGTATTGCCGATGGAATATTTGGATAGTGCACAGATAACTTTTTCTTCTTATTTAGCCCTTTTACAATTGGAGGCACCATACAAAAGTAACAATTACTAACATGATCTGTTGGCTCTCTCCAAATCATTGGCACAGCGAAAGGCATAGATGCCTTTTTTCCATTCAACCATTGCTCCAGTGCCGTCCCACAAGAATTGTAGCATATATGTGGTGCCCAGCCCTTGTCCTGGTCTCCTATCTTGCAGCCAAAATACAAGTTGTAGGCTTTCTTAATCATTCCTGTTATCCTCCTTTTTTGTGAGATAAAAGTTATTTCACCGCAGATATAGCAGAAATTATCTGCTTTATTCACACAAGTTCGAGGCATTACTGAGTAGCCTATATAAGCATAAAACGAAATGTAAAGACGCTGTCGAAATACAATCAGCTACAGATACTGCAGCTTTTATGCAGTGAAGTGATGCAATTAAAGGCTAATATTGCATCATCTCAGTATACATGCAATTTTCTATTGGTCACCAGTATCAATTGCGCAATATGCAGCTGAAGTTGCATCATAATTTTGAATGGCTTACGTCATTAGATGGGTGAATATATCATGGAAACTAGAGCCAATCAACATTTTTTAGGGTCATTTTCGTTTTCAGCACCCCAAAATTATGTAAGATTAGCTAATTTTATGCCCAAAACTTTTTAACTGTTGAACAGTGTTACCAATAGAATGGCTTGTAACTGGCCATTGTGCTAATTGACAACTAGCATGAGTCTGATACAGTCCAGTCCAAAGCTCCTAAAAAACAGTCCAGCCACATGTCTTATCAGCAGCTTGGGGTAAAATGCAGCTCTGTGGGGAATCAGCGAGAATTGGTCACTGTAGAAACATAATCAACAAAACAAAGAGTGCACAGGCCCTAGTGCAATCAAACTTTTTATTTGTGAACAGAGTAAAAACATCATCTGATGCACTTACAAAGGTACATCTTTCTCAGGGTACATCAATAATCTCAACCCAAGCACATACTGCCCTGTGTTCCTTGGGTGCCAGGAGGATGGTTTTCTATCACTGGCCGGAAAGGATGTCAAGAGCAAGCTAGGCGGGTAGAGTTTGGCATGCCTGACAATAATCTTTTCATGTCTTGCCCTTTATGTATTGTTTGGCATCAGGGGCGAACTGACAACTCATGGGGCCCCCGGGCAATAGGGGATCATAGGGCCCCTGTGCCCTTACCCAAACTCAAAAAAGCCTATGAAAAAGGTACCAGGGGCATCTCATGGGTCCCCCTACTGACCCCGGGCCCTCGGGCAGTGCCTGATTTTCCAAATGGTCAGTCCTCCCCTGTTTGGCATGTTAGTGCATCGTGAGCTTTTTCACTTTTGGTTATTTATTTATTTATTTGAGGTACTTGTATAGCGCCGTCAATTTTACGCAGCGCTTTACAAATATATATTGAACATTCACATCAGTCCCTAACCCTCAAGGGGTGTACAATCTAAGGTCCCTAACTCACATTCATACATACACATATGGTTATGGCAGTATTCCCTTCGGCTTCAAAGAATCTTAAAGTGTTACTAAACCCTGGACCCTGCAATCTTTATATCTGGTCTCCCACAGCACACAGAACATAGAAATTCAGTTATTTTAGTAAATATAAACTGGTAAATAGCTTTTCTCATCAGCAGTTAAAGCAGTCTTGTGACTTCTATCAGTGTCCAGCAAAGCACTGGTTAAAGCTTGTAGGAGTTTTTAGGAGGATGCAGAACCCCAGATATGTGTTGATATGATCAACATAAGATCTTTGATGTTGAAATCCAGCTTATTTTGGTGAAGCAGGAGGTCTACCATTGTTCTCATCCTTTCAAAACTATAAACGATATATTATGAATAATGGTAAGAAGAGTAAAAAACCATAAAGTTGTGATATTCAAATAGGTCACATTTTCCTTGATAGATTAATTCTCTTCGATTTTCATTATTTTAGATAGTTTTCATTATTTTGAGTAGGAATTCGGAGGTGGCATGAGAGATTGGTTTTTAGTAGGTCATGTTTTCATTTTTATGAGTAGGAGTTCTGAGGTGGTGTGAGAGATTGGTTTTTAGTAGGTCAGGTAGCACATTGTCACAGCTATCAGTTGTTTTGATTATTCAACCTTTAAAAATGAAGTGTACTTTTGAAATAAATTACCTTTATCATTCCCTAATTTTGTCTCCCAGCAACCATTCTAAGGCTCATTTTTACTCAATGCTTGTTTTGTTGAGATTTTAGTTATGTGGGCCAAACAGCAAACTACAGTTGTTTAAATTGACATTGGTCGGGCTTTGTTCCTCCCATTGTATGAGCGCTGCAAACTCTATTCATCCTTATAGAAAATATATACAATGCTTTGATCATCTCATGAGACTCTATTGAATCAGTTATTAAAATTGGGAAATATATGGCACATTGGTGAGCTTAGCAAACTTGAGCCAATTCTCAGAGAAGCAACCCAGAGACCAACTTGAAACCCGGTTACCAAGAGTAGCAGCAAAGATATGCAGATTAGATGGGAGAAACTATCCATAGGACAACTGTAGTCCATACACTTCATACAACTGTAAAAAAAAATATAGATGAAAAAATCCATATCAGATTTCATTTACAGTTTGCCAGAAAGCATGCATTAAATGTAGCAAACATATCCATAAAGGTTCTTTGATTCAGAAGAGGCTAACATTTTAAAGTGGTTCAAAAGGCTAAAGGTCCCCTCTAAGCCCCCTCCCTCCCTTATACTCACCTGAGCCCAAGCCCGATCCTGCAATGTGCACAAGAGCAGGAGCTCTCCCAGGCCTCTGCCTACTGATAGGCTGAGAAACAGCAGCGGGAACCAGTGGCTCCCACTGCTGTCAATCATAGCCAGTGAGGAGGGAACAGAGGGGCATGGGGCTGAGCCGCACTCTTTGTGTCTCATAGACACACAGAGGTGGCTTGGGAGCAAGCATGCATGAGTGCCCCCAGAGCAAGCAGGGAGGGGCTTGGAGTTCCGGCAGGAGACTTGAGAAGAGGAGGATCGGGACTGCTCTGGTCAAAACCATTACACAGACCAGGTAAGTATGACATGTTTGTTATTTTTAAAAAATGTTGAACCTTTACAATCACTTTAACTTTTTATTTAGCAGAAAGCCAATACACTGCTCTGAAAGAATGGAATATCATCTGCTACCTTACAAATTGGGGTTTCTCCTGTCCAAGAAATGTTGACTTCAGTAAATTTTCAAATTTTCAGTAAATTTAACTATTTCTATTTTTGGATGCTCATTGTACTACCATAATACATATAATTGGAACATTAGGAATCAGTGTGGCGCATACTATTTACAGATTGCTGACTGCAAGGGCTCGTTCACACTTGACTTATTCCTAACTCTTGCCAAACGCCTGTCTTCTCAAATGCCTGTCTGACACCTGCTGACAAAGCTAGTGTGAACTGAGCCTAACAGACTGGGAGGGCGAGTGCCGACGTGTCAACCAGTCAGCTGATATTGCAATGCACAAAGCTGTCTGTCTAACGCTGGGGGCTATTTGACAGGATGGGAGAGCAGAGAGAGCACAGTGATGCCTTCATTTATGTGATAATGCTCTTTACTGCTGTAGTTACCAGGGAGGCTGGTCAGTGACTAATATTGCTTAGTTGATTTGTAAAGTCCAAACTTTTTTTTACTAGTTATAAATACAGTGGGGCAGTAGTTTCTGGAGACAGGAAGTGACAGAAAATCTGCAAGAGGGACAAAGATAGACATATATGATATATAGAGACAATATCTGACAGAGGTTCTAGCCTTCCTCTTCTTTACTAAAGAAATTCTATTTTTTGCCAGTCTGTGTTGCTGTTGGAGAGTTCCCCTTACTTACTGTCTAGAAAAACATTGTCAGCAGGACAGAAAGTAAAGGTAGATTGCTTTATCAGGGCCCTTAATACCAGTAAAAACCTGCCAGGGTTTCTAACCTTTCCTCACTCTATCCAAAAACTGATGGCGCTAGGTGCCAGCTACTGAATACAGAGGACAACATCCTCAGAACCAAAGATCAACTAGTTCCCATCTAGTGCTGCACTCAGACTCTTACCTCACTTCCTGAATATAGCAGGGAGTTGTGCTTACTGGATCAAGAGCAGTGGACATTGGGACATGTAGTCCAGTGGGTAGCCATCCTTGTACTTCTGAGACCTCTTTAGACTACACACCCCAGAACGCCAGTGAAAAGGACTGTGGTAGAGTCCTTGGTAGAGTATATATGAAACTGCTTCTGGTTGGCTTTCTTTCTTCTTCCCGGGATCCTCTACAGAGTAGTGGTACCACTATTCTACACACAGGGGTCATGAACTGCCGTGGCCTTGCCACCATAGCCAAGCTTCCACCGACAAGATTTGCATCACTGGGCACCGCTGAGAGGCCGATCATTGTTCTTGTTCAGCAGCCTGAAAACAGGATTGTGGGCATTGAAACAGATCACTGACTTCAACACTCAGCCGGCCAACCAAGAATCCAACCTCCTACCCTGCTGGATCACAGAGCCTACATCACATCGCTTGTCTCCGCAGAGGTTGCCCTTTCAGCCAGGACTGGTGAGCAGCCCAAAATCTCTCATTCTGCTATTCACAGTATAGGGCTACTGCATGCAGACGTCATAACCTAGATTTCTTAAAGGATCCTTTACTTTGCTATGTCTGACATCCATTTAGTGATCACTTCCGCAATCTAAGGATTCATTCTTCATCCCTGAGCTCCAACATGCCAATACTGCCTCTACTAGGAATCTGAACTGCCTATATGTTATTATTAGTGATGTGTGAATTAGCTCCAAAGGAGATTTCACTTTCTGGTGATTTCACTGGTGCAAAGGGGGCTGAAGTGCTGCTAGGTCCATCACTCTGAACTTGTGTCATCCTTTTTGTTTAATATGTTTGTCTGCTTTTGCCCCAAATTGCTGGTTATAACTTGATACACGTTTAGATTTGCCCATTCATAATTGCTTTATTTTTGTCAATCTGATATCATCTGTTTATTTGGTATCCATTTCAAACTGTACCAGTGGCTGTTTCAGAAACTGGTTGATTGTCATTCTGAACCTACTGCTTACCTTTAACAATACAGAACCTGCAGTGTTAAATTGAAACTGTGTCTGCTGATCATCTAAAGGGGTGTTCAATATGGCAGAACCTAAAGTGTCAGAAGGGCTGGGCAGTGTACAGGGTCAAGGCAGCACAAGAGGACAAGCGTCATCCAGGGGCTCCAATGGGGGTAGTGCTACACTAATAAAATGTTTTGGATGGAGGCACACTTTTTTATAGTGAAGAAAGTGATGGCCCAGGGATTGTGCTGCCTGACAGGGAGGAGTGAACGTAATTATAAATCCTAGACAATTCAAACATATGTATTCAGCTGTGTATTTAGTTGTTTTTCTGAAGTTCATTATAAATTGCAAAATAAATAATAGTTTAAAAATAGTTCTGAAAATAAGTATTACTAAAACAAAGTATGACCCCTTCATCCACAAAGAGCTAAACCATTCTGAAATTCTGGCAATTTTTCATTAAACATTCGCCTTTTTTTTCCGTCAAATATATTTTCCTTTTTCAAGAAAACAAGGGTTTCCTGCTTAGAAAATCTTATCTCCGAGAAACAGTAGCAGCAACACAAAGAATTTAGATGTCATATTTTAAATTACAGCAGGCAGGCTGGTAGCAGATAGGCTGGCAGCAGGCAGGATGGTAGCAAATAAATTGGCAGCAGGCAGATGTCACAGCAGGCAGGCTGGTAGCAGATAGATTGGCAGCAGGCAGATGTCACAGCAGGCAGGCTGATAACAGATAGGCTGACAGCAGGCAGATATCACAGCAGACAGGATGGTAGCAAATAAATTGGCAGCAGGCAGATGTCACAGCAGGCAGGCTGATAGCAGACAGGCTGACAGCAGGCAGATGTCACAGCAGGCAGGCTGATAACAGATAGGCTGACAGCAGGCAGATGTCACAGCAGGCAGGCTGATAGCAGACAGGCTGACAGCAGGCAGATGTCACAGCAGACATGATGGTAGCAAATAAATTGGCAGCAGACAGATGTCACAGTAGGCAGGTTGGTAACAGATAGATGGGCATCAGGCAGATGTCACAGCAGGCAGGCTGATAACAGATAGGCTGACAGCAGGCAGATGTCACAGCAGACAGGCTGGTAGTAGACAGACGAATCAGATGAAAGCATGCTGGACTACAGATCTAGCAGGTTAGATGAACAGGATGCAGGGTCAAGCAAGCCGGGTCTGCAACAGATGGGCAGATCCGGCATAAACGGCAGACAGGAGAGAAGTGGGGTCACATTCCATTGTCAACAATGTTGGAGGCAGATCAGGCAGAGGCAGTAAGCAGAGGCAGAATCAGGAGAACAAGCCAAGGTCAGGGCAGTTAGTGGAGTCAGGAGCAAGCCGGGTCAGAACATAGGAATCAGGATATACACACACAGAAGCTGCAGACCAAACAGCAATAAGCCAGTGCAGTAGTTCTGTTTAAATAGGCCATTTGGCGCCAGCCTTGGTGACAGGCACGCAACCATATGCGCGAGTGCACCTGCATAACTACTGGACAGATTACGGCACCCATGCCTCGCTGTGCTCAAGCCAAGGTCAGGGCAGGTAGCAGACAAGCGGAGTCCGGAGCTAGCCGGGCCACAATCAGAGGTCAGAACCAGGGGTGGACTGACAACTCATGAGGCCCCCGGGCAATAGGGGATCATGGGGCCCCTGTGTCCTTGCCCAAACTCAAAAACGCCTAAGAAAAAGGTACCAGGGGCATCTCATGGGGCCCCCTACTGACCCCGGGCCCTCGGGCAGTGCCCGAGTTTCCAAATGGTCAGTCCACCCCTGGTCAGAACACAGGTATCAGGATATACACACACAGAAGCTGTAGACCAAACAGCAATTAGCCAATACAGTGGTTCTGTCTAAATAGGCCGTTTGGCGCCAGCCTTGGTGATAGGCACACACCCATAGTGCGCATGTGCCTATGCTCATATTTGTGCACACCTGCCCTATCAGTTGCCGGTCTGCACATGTGCATATATATGTGCCTGGAAGCTTTGTTTGCACTATGAGCAAGTCGTTCCTGACATCTTGCTATTCTTTTTAAAAAAACATCCTCATGTGTTCTAATGTGTGCTAACTGTGCCCCAGCCACACTGGCTGATCTCTTCTATGTGGATTCCCATTTGTGCCCATTGGGACCAATGGAGTCTTACTGGTGCCTCCAGTTCATGCGCACTCCTTTTTAGAACTACAACGCTACGCTGTTCCCAGTACTGTAGGCAGAAGGAGAGAGACACACAGCCAAAGCCACACCAACTCGGAAGCCGCTGTCAATTACCACTGTGATGGAAAAGGAGAGGTTTGCTCTGCCTATATGTGCAGTACATTTTGGCCAGCACCCTGGGGACCTTTCATTATGTTCCTGTAAATGATATTCTTAGACTATTACTGTTTTAAGTGTCAGATATAATTTACTCCAGCAAACAAAACAACATTGTGATCTCATTCATATTGACTTGTCGTGGCCACAAAATTAGATTACAGCTGGCCATAGAAGGTGCGAGATGGAGCCGTCCCCGCCAGGAGAGCACACAGCAATTATTACTAGTGGCTATAACTGCTTGCAATAATTGCATGAAAAATTCAACATGCTGGTCGTACCCAAGATGATCAATTGATCAACTTGACTACAATCAGCATGCTAATACATGATTCAATTCCCTGCTCAACCAGCCGAGATTTAAACCATCTACCGCCAACTTAACTCAATCTAAGGTGAACAAAAGGGATACGCTTTGGGAACTAACATACCAATCAATGCTGATTTTTTTTTTTTTTTAATCTGTTAGATTTGTTTTTTTTACAAAAGTATGCATTAAAAAATCCGAGAGTGCCCATCCTCACAAGGAGGACCAATGGGATAAGAGCACAGAGAAACACATTAAAAAACAAGTACAAGTGTAAGTGAGAGCTTTATGATGCAGCAGTACCTTTAATATATAGAAATTGTATAGGCATAGTATAGAAAAAAAGGCTTCCATAATACCCTACAGATCCCCAAAAGTAGTAGGCATATGAAACATCCTTGAGAGGTCTCTGATAGCAAAGGCCAAGTATTCTATGGTGGGTACACGGATGTTGCGTACAGGGATTTGATACACAGTACTAGTGTACATGGATGTGCTGGGTGGAAGTTAAGCTGTATGAATATATGTGGCTGTGAGTGTGTTATCCACAACTGTAGAAATTCATGTGCAAAGCCCTTATCTTTGTAAGTTTGTTGGTATAGAAGTAAATTTGTGCTTATAATGTTCTTCCAAAAAAACCAGAATGGGTGGTACAGCATTTATTACAGTGCATGGCAAAGGTCTTTCTTTAATATTAAAGTAAAGAGACCTATAAGTGTTTTTCAGCATTAGTTGGGGCCATGTCTTCCACCAGGCCTGACACATGTTGGGATTGTTATTTCCGTGACACTCATCATGTATGAGACTACCTCATACCAGCAGCTCTAGATCCTAGCATGTGTCCAGGGCTGTGGATAAGGGGGTAGCACCAGTCCACCTGTACGGGGGCCAGGCCAGCAGGGGGGCCCAGACAGCTGGGTGAATTTGATGTGGACATGGAGGGTGATCGGTACGGTGGGGGGCAGTTTCTAGAACTGATTCATTGTATGGGTTTTTCTGCTGCAGCTGAAAGTTGGCTTCTTCTCCTCTCCCTTCCACAGGCTTTCAGCTGCTGCAGAGAAAACCATACAGGGGATCGGTCCCAGTAATTGCCCCTCCACTGCACCCATCACCCTCCCTGTGAACTATACGTTTCCCCTGCTGCCCAGGCCTCCCTTTGTGCCCCCACCTCCGCAGTGCTGCTGGCTTCTCTCCTCTTCTTCTCACCGGCAGCTGCAATCACACAATATGAATGTTCAGGATGGAGAGTGAGAGAAGGGTCCGGTATATATGTCACATTTACCATCCTCTTCCTTTCCTGCATGAACACAATGAATTATTGGTACCAGTCACTCACTGTGTTTATTCATAACTGAAGCATAGCAAACTGTGGGGGGGGCCTTGTCAGTTTGGCTGTATGGGGCTCTGTGGTTTCTAACAGCAGCCCTGCACAGGTCCATTAGTGTAAGAAATTTCCATCAACCCCTCCACATCTCCAGCAAGCTGAAGGTATGTTGTTTTTATAGTTTGTGTAGCCTGTGTGGAGTAACGTATGCTCTTTGCAGGAACTTAACCATTTGACGCCCGGCCTATGGCCGAATGGAGTCCGGAAAAATGTACTAGCTTTCCGGGAGGACGCCATATGGCGTCCTCCCGCACATGCGCAGTTTGCGCGCTTGCAGAGCCGTGCAGCGGCACGATCTGTCACCGCCCGTGTACCTCGGACACAGCCGATGACAGATCTGAGTACGGGCCCCCGTTGCTGGTACCATGTGACCTGCTGTGACCAATCACAGCAGGTCACATGACAGTTGTATACAATGGATGGCTTCATTCATGCCATCCATTGTATACTAGTGTCTAGCTGTGAATGGTCACAGCTAATCACATGCACACGTCATGTGATTAGCTGTGGCCAAATCACAGCTAAGCACAAAAAAAAAAAAACCCTGAATGAATCGATGTAAATGCTTGCTTATAGCAAAGTAATTCTTTGCTATAAGAAAATTGTGTAAAAAAAAAAATACTGATCACTTCCCCAAAGTAGTACAATGTTACTATGGTAACATTGTACTACTTTGGACATAGTGAAATATGAAAAAAAAATCTTAAAAGAAAAGAAAAAAAATGTAATAAAAAATTTAAAATAATAAAAAATATATATATATATTTTTTTTTTTTCACACTGTCACCAGTCAGTGTCCCTGATCACCGCCGTGCCAGTTATATGATGATGCTGTACTGCACTGGTGACAGTATGTAAAAAAAAAATTGTGAAAATAATTTTTTTTATTTTTTCATTTTCTGAAGAATTATGACAAAAAAAATACAACTTCAAAAAACTCGCCATGCCTCTTATGAAGTACGTCGGACTGTCTACTTTGCAAAAAGTTGTCATTTGGGGGATATCTGTACTGTTCTGACATTCTTGGACCTCAAGAAATTAGATTGGCTGTCAGTACTTCAGGACTGATCAATATTCAGATCTATACCATAGTTTGTGAACTCTATAACTTTCCTACAAACTAAAAAATACATCCTAAAACAAGTATAAAAGAAGTTGTGAGCGCTATGGAAAGTAAAGCAGCCACAGCATCAAAAAGGATACCAAAAACCTTACAAAAACATAAAATATAAAAGATGCGGTGCTATATCACAAGTATTTAAGCAAAAACGTCCAAGATATCAATGTATAGTGATTAGGTGACTAATGTGATCCCAAACATTATGTCACAAGCAGAGTAACATGCAGTGCAAATTAAACAGTCTTAGTGACAATTTCTCTCCTTCAAAGTGCTTCTTCCATGCGGTGAAAGTGAGAAGGGTAAGGCTGTGCACTCACCAGATGCACAGTGTAACTGCGCATTTAGAGATAAGTTTTCTCTACTGGATCCACTGGTAGCTCCTAAAGGTCAGGTCAGGCCAGATATTCCTCCCCGCGCTGGATGTTGCTGATAATCCACGGTCTCTCTCTTAGGTGGCTCTATAAGTGATATGTGACTCACCAAGGGCCACAAAGAAAAGAGACCAATAGCATGATACCGTTTAACCTCTTGCCGACCGCGCATAGCCGAATGACGGCTTCACCGCGGCCGGCCAGTTCTGAGTGGACGTCATATGACGTCCTCCCAGAACGCGCTCTCCTGCGCGCCCCAGGGGGCGCGCACCCGGCGATCTCCATGATCGCTGTGTCCTACGGACACAGCTGATCACGAGATGTGGTAAAAGGCTGATCATACCGGCCTTTTACCACGTGATCAGCGGTGTCCAATGACACGCTGATCACAGGGAAATGCAAGTGCCGGTTCTCGGCTGCACTTTCCTCACGCTGTCAGATCGTGAGGAAAGTACTGCCGAGAACCGGCAGTTGTCAGAGCGGGGATCGGCACCGATCATCAGGGCACTGATGATCAGTGCCCTGATGATCGGTGCCCAGCAGTGACACCCGCAAGTTCCGCCCAGCAGTGCGCCCACTAGCTCCGCCCACCCGTGCCCAGCAGTGCCCCCACCTGTGCCCAGCAGTGCCCCCACCTGTGCCACTCTGCAGTGCCACCTACCTGTGCCCAGAAGTGCCACCTACATGTGCCCAGCAGTGCCACCCACCTGTGCCCACCCACCTGTGCCCTCCAGTGCCACCCACCTGTGCCCACCAGTGCCACCCACCTGTGCCCACCCACCAGTGCTGCCCACCAGTGCCACCCACCAGTGCAGCCCAGCAGTGCTGCCAGTCAGTGCCCAGGGGTTGTGCCAGTCAGTGCCGCCAGTCAGTGCCCAGCAGTGATGCCAGTCAGTGCCGTCTATCAGTACCCATCATCAGTGTCACCTATCAGTGCCGCCTATCAGTGCTGCATATCAGTGCCGCCTATCCGTGACCCCTAATTAGTGCTGTCTATCAGTGCCGCCTATCCGTGCCACCTCATTAGTACTGCCTATCAGTGCCCTTTAGTGCTGCCTATCAGTGCCCATCAGTGCCGCCTATCAGTGCTGCCTCATCAACGCACATCAGTGAAGGAGAAAAAATACCTGTTTGAAAAATTTTATAAAAGAAACAAATAAACTTTTTTTTTTTTTTTCAAATTTTTTGCACTTTTTTTATTTATAGCGCAAAAAGTAAAGCGCCCAGTGGCGATTAAATACCACCAAAAGAAAGCTCTATTGGTGAGAAAAAAATGATCAAAATTTCATATGGGTACAATGTTGCATGACCACGCAATTGTCAATCAAAGTGCGGCAGCGCTGAAAGCTGAAAATTGGCCTGGTACGGAAGGGGGTATAAGTGCCTGGTAGGCAAGTGGTTAAAAGATACATTTTATTTCCTATACAGTATAAGATAGGTGAGGAATCAAAAAAACACTGACCATGAGGTGAATTAAAAGATGGCCGTCGGGACCTCCATGGTGCCAGCGGCAGAGAGATAATCACGCTGTAGCTCCTATCTTGACGCGTTTCGTGCTAACCGCACATCATCAAAGGGGATAAGCTTTTATCGGGGTTACCGCTTTTGGTACAGACATTTTACCCCGAGCTACACTCGGGAATACCGTTAGGGAGGTTAATGAAATCTTTGGATTAGGGTAAAAGACATTATATTCAATGCAAGATCATTATCAGGATTGATAGAAACTGATATCCCCAGATATCAAATAACCCATTGGAGTTGGGTTTTATCATCAGCTTTCGACCCTGCATCCACAGGCAACGGCAGTGGTTTATTACAGTTTACCCTCTGACCTGATATCTCTGACAAGGTGTTTAGGATTTATAATGCTCCCTGTAAGGAGGGGCCTTCATCCTTTAACCACTTGCCCTTCCTGACCAGGCCATTTTTTGCGCTATGGCGCTACGTTAATTTAACTGACAATTGCGCGGTCATGCAACGCTGCACCCAAATTAAATTTACGTCTTTTTTCCCACTAATTGTGCTTTCTTTTGGTGCTATTTGATCACCTGTGCGGTTTTATTTTTTTACGTTATATAAAAAAAGTCTGACAATTTTGAGAAAAAAACAGTATATTTTGGACTTTTTGCTATTAATTGCTATTTATTGTCCAGTAAAAAAATGTAAAAAATCAAAGTTCATCATAAATTTAGCCACAAAATCCCAATACGTGTAAATTAATTGATTTATGTGAAAGTTATAGCATTTAGAAATGGCAGTATAGATACTGGAATTTTTATTTTTTTTAATTTTTACTAGTAATGGCAGAGATCAGCAACTTATAGCGGGACCACGGGACTGTGGCAGGCATTCTGACACTGGAGGGTAACTGACTTGGTGTCACCAATACAGTGATCAGTGTTAAAAAAAAGCACCTACACTGTACTAAGGGCACTGGGTAGAAAGGGGCTAACATGAGGGGTGAACAAAGAGTTAACTGTGTGCTGTGTGCTGTTTTATTTGTGTCTGTGTCTGTGCTTTACACTGTAATCACACTGCTTTGCATGGCTGTGCTGTGCACAGCTATCCAAAGCAGTGTGCATGAGCTGACAGGGTGGAGAACTGTATTGTTTACATATCATTCTCCTCCCCATCGGAGATGCTCGGCAATCATCGGGCGCCGGTGAGTAATCACTGGCCAGGACCCGGTGATTGACAGCCGCGGCCACGAACAGTGGCGTGGGTAGGGCCTTGCGTGTGCCCCCTACTCGGGAATGCAAAATCATGTATATATACGTGCTACCCTGTAGCAGTGTATCTGCTATAGAGCGGTTGGGAAGCAGTTAAAAAGGGGAAGTTCATCTGCATACAAAGCTACCCTCGTCTCTAGCTAGTCCATCTTTCAATCAGTGATGTATGGTGTAATTGAATGACCTAAACCACAGGTTCCATTGCTATGGCAAACAGAGCCAGGGAAAGAGAGGGAAGCCAAGGGTGCCAAGGGAGGGAATAACTCTGGATAGTATTGGTATGTGTGGTTTGTTTGTTGGTAAACAAAAGCCAGCTATTATGTTTGTAGTTTTATGGGGCATGAATCCAGTTTGATCTTGGTCTATTATGGTTTGGATAATGTGGTTTAGATATTGTGAAAATAATTTGACTGCCAAAGTTCCGTATGTGCTGCCTGCTCCCTCCATGTGGATTTATTGAGAGCTAATTATTCCCCTGCTTGAGGCATCCAGCAGCACTTCAACAGTAGTACTAGTTATGCAACCAATATTCTTTTATTGGAATTTGTTTGGAATTTGCAGAATTTCACCTCCATCGCTAAGCTCTGGGAAAAATTCCCATTTAAAGTGCAACTTCCTTTACAAAGTGAACTATCTGTTTGCTTTTAGTAAATCAACCCTCTATATCTGTAAGGAGTGTTTGGTTTCAAGAGAAAGAGAAGCAAGAGAAGACTTTATCATTGAAATGTTTGCACCTCCAAACCTCAAGGTCTTCTGAGTTCCTTACATTTGTCCATGAACAGTGACCTAAATGTGGGTCCCACCTGGTGCAGCCTTCAACTCCAAAAGCCAAAGCCTGCCATAGACTTTGACAGGCTGCAGGTAGCGAGGCTGAACACTGCACCAGTCCCTGGGGGTACTAAAATGCTGGGAAAGACACACTGCAGGTAGACGGCCCAATGTGCACAGGGCTTAGAAGTATCTTCAAGCAACACTCTGAGCAACTGAAAGGCAAATCAAAGCAACTCAAACACAAGTCAATACAACTCAGAAGAATGTGATTTGCTTCTGATGGGATGCCAAAGCAGAACAAAGCAGCAGCTTCATTTCAATGATGGCCTCCTCAGATATTTCTTCTTGTCTTCCTTTCATTCACCACTTGGTCACTGGGAATAAAAAAAAAAAAAAACCTGAAATGAATAATGCATACAAATACCAAATAAAATGTTCTTAATAGTGGACTGTCCCTTTAAATCTCAGATATCTTCACGTGTGCTTGTGCGTTATATCTCCTATATATCGTGATCCAAATGCACCAGCAACAAGTGTCTCATAAATAAAATCTCAAAACAATAGTGAACCATCCCTTTAAATCCGCTGTATTGCCAAGTAAACTGGCGGGTACATCAAGCTGCAAACAGGAAGTGCATGTGCCGCCATTTTGGAAAAGGGATTCCTGAACATTGTTCACAAGACATACTGTATAGTGAGTTTTTATCTTGTAGTGTCCCCGGAGGACACTTTTAAATGTGAGTTCATTTTGATTGTTTTAATAAAATCAGTTTTACTTGGCAATACTATACTATATGAAGCATTGTTTTTCATATGATTGTGGAGCGTTCTGGAGAATTTTAAAGTGCTGACGGTGGTGAAGATCTGGGTACCAGTATGCCCTCCCGGGTAAAGGGAAAAGCGTAGTTTGACCTGTTATTATGGGTCATACCTGGAGGTGAGCGCAATAGTGTGTTGGAGGTGGATGAGCACTAATGCCGTCCATAGATGGGTCGTTTATTGGCCAAATTTTCGTCCACACGAAAAATCGGCCGATATTCACGCCGTTAGTGGGGCAATGCCGTCGGCCGTTTTTTGCACATCTTCTCATTTTTATCAGTCATGCTGGAAAATCCACGAAAAACGGCCGTTTTTCGTAGACATTGGTGGCAGCATCGGCAACGACCGATTTTTCGTTTATCGGCTGACAATGGCCTGCATAAGGGGTGACACAGGAGCACCATATACGTGTATGCAGTAGTGTGATTACACTGACCCACTTGGAATACAGCGGATTTAAAGGGATGGTTCACCATTGTTCTGAGATTTTATTTATGACATACTTGTTGCTGGTGCATTTGGATCACGATATATAGGAGATATACCGCACAAGCACACGTGAAGATATCTGAGATTTAAAGGGACAGTCCACTTTTAAGAACATTTTATTTGGTATTTGTATGCACTATTCATGTCAGCACTGTTATGTGCAGTTCTATGGGTATCCATGTGTATGCGTTGATAACACATTTGCTGTAGCACATATTGCCACAAACACTTATTTCTGTTTTCAAGCCGCAAACCGGAAGTGCACGTGCCGCCATTTTGGAAAAGAGATTCCTGTACATTTTTCACAAGACATACTGTATAGTGAGTTTTTATCCTGTAGTGTCCCCAGAGGACACGTTTAAATGTGAGTTTATTTTGATTATTTTAATAAAGTCCATTTTACTTGGTAATACTATATTATATGGAGCATTGTACCACTCTCTCCTCCCTCCTAGATTGTAAGCTCCAAGGAGCAGGGCCCTCGAACCCCTCGTGTATCTTATTGTATTGTTACTGTACTGTCTCATGTATTGTCTCCTATTGTAATGTACAGAGCTGAGCAAACTGTTGGCGCTATATAAATACTGTATAATAATAACAATAATTGTTTTTCATATGATTGTGGAGCGTTCTTGAGACGGCCCGTCTATGGCCTGCATAAGGGGTGACACAGGAGCACCATATACGTGCATGCAGTAGTGTGATTACACTGACCCACTTGGAATACAGTGGATTTAAAGGGACGGTTCACCTTTGTTTTGAGATTTTATTTATGAGATACTTGTTGCTGGTGTATTTGGATCACGATATATAGGAGATATACCGCACAAGCACACTTGAAGATATCTGAGATTTAAAGGAACAGTCCACTATTAAGAACATTTTATTTGGTATTTGTATGCACTATTCATGTCAGCACTGTTATGTGCAGTTCTATGGGTATCCATGTGTATGCGTTGATAAGACATTTGGTGTAGCACATATTGCCACAAACACTTATTTCTGTTTCCACTATTCATATATACACGTTTATATTATTAGCACCATATTTGTGTTTATATTGCTGCGCTGCATTTTTTATTGATTTATTGTTTACATGTGGGAACACATTATATGCTAGCTGCACAATTTGTTTTGTAGGAGGTCTATTGCGCTGAGGGTTTTCTATACACATTGACAAAAGAAACTCCCTGAGAATGCTCTCTAACTCCTTTAATAGTGCTGCTTGCCTAGGCAGTCAATGAACAAGCATCAGCACTCTCAAGACAGGAAGACATGTAAGTCACATGCTCCCCATACCTGGAAGTACTGGGTTTATCTTCTGTGCTTCCAACAGCCAAAGGGCGAATGAGAGAAACAGAAGTATAAGTAGTTAATGGGACTGCTATTAAAGTGAACCATTAACCTCCCTAGCAGCATGATTATGTCCATATTTCTGGGCTGAAAGCAGTACTTTTTTTGCATGGAAATATGTCGTTTTTTTATTGTAGGCCTGTAATTTTTAGGAATAACTCACTGAAATCTGTCCGAACAAGAGTCTAGTAAACATCCCGGGTAGGATAAAATTTGAAACACAAAATCATAAATTCTAATATAATAAATAATCATAAAAAATAATAATATAATAATAATACATTTAATTCTATAATATAATCAAACCAAAAACACTGAAATTTGAAATATAGCGCCAAGTTCGCACATCACTGAGCAAAGTCGCAAAATCGTTTTCAGTGTCTGATGACGAATTTCCCCACGAATCATTATCACTCAATTCTGCAAGTGGTTCTGATTTACTATCGCTGTTCTCTAGCTGGTCTAAAACCGCTTTTGACCTAAAGGGACGCTTTTTGGACGCCATGGACATTTCTCAGTTTCCAGGCAGAAAGAACGGTAAAAATGCAGGCAGGGTACAGGACAAAGCACTCGGGACAAAATGTATGTGAAATGGTTTGATACAGTAATGTTTTACTATGTGATTTTAGTGTATTTAGTGAATGTCGCTTTTTAAAATTTTAAAATTTCCCGCTGGTTACGCCCCCCGTACATCCCGTATGTCCCGATGCTTGCAGGGACCGGAAGACGGATGCCGGCATCGGCCGGAGGAGATGGCCGGGGATGCTGCAGGGGACACATCGCGGGAGCGCAGGACAAGGTAAGCGCTGGAGGGATCCCTGAGCAACGCCGCATGGTATTCCCGAGTGTAGCTCGGGGTTACCGCTTTTGGTACTGAAACTTTACCCCGAGCTACACTCGGGAATACCTCCAGGGGGGTTAAATGCATCTACTAAAAATAGTGGATAGATTTAGACAATTCAGTAGGTATCAGTCTTGTGAAAGCAACTTTAGACCCCATTCACACTTGAGAATTTTTCAGCTCGAAGCTTGATGCTCATTCAACAAGTAAAACTCCATTATTTCCAATGAACCCTGTTCACATTGAGCGTTCTGTCGCAAAACACCTGTCGCTCAAAAAAGTACCTGCACTACTTTTCAGGCAGATCTGGGCATTTTATCCCCATATACTTGAATGGAATGTGCCTAAGCAGTGGAAATGAGCATTATTCCAAGCCTTTTTTCAATCATTTTTTCAGGTGTTTTCAGCTCAAACAGCATCTGTTTCTATTTCTTTTGGCCACAGCAAAAATGCCTAAATGAAAAACTCCTGAAAAAACGTCTTTAATATTTGCAAACCTGCTCAAAAAACACTTAAAGGCTCCTGAAAAAAAGGCTTGAAAAAGACCTGAAAAAGGCTCAGCTCAGTGTGAATGGAGCCTAGGCTCTATTTACACTAGGGCGTTTTTCAGTTCGATGCCTGACACTCAAACACTCAACAAACAAAATCCAAATCATTTCTATGGTTCTTGTTCACATCTGAGCGTTTTGTCACCTATAGCAAAATGCCCGTCGCTCAAAAAAGTACTTGCACTACTTTTCAGGCAGATCTGGGCATTTTGTACCCATAGACTTGAATGGAAAACGCCTCAACAGTGGTAATAAGTGCTTTTTCAAGCATTTTTTTCAGGTGTTTTCAGCTCAAACAGCAGCTATTTATATTTCTTTTGGTCACAGCAAAAACGCCTAAATGAAAAACTCCTGAAAAAAAGCATTTAATATTTGCAAACCTACTAAAAAAAAACGCTCAAAGACTCCATAAAAAAGCGTTTGAAAAAACGCCTGAACAAGGCTCTGCTCAGTGTGAATGGAGCCTAGGCTGTATTCACACTAGGCGTTTTTCAGCTCGATGCCTGACGCTCAGAAACACTCAACAAGCAAAATCCAAATAATTTCTATGACCCTTGTTCACATATGAGCGTTTCGTAGCCTATAGCAAAACGCCTGTATCTCAAAAAAGTACTTGCACTACTTTTTTAGGCAGATCTGGGCGTTTTGTCCCCCTAGACTTGAATGAGCGTTTTTTCAAGTGTTTTTTCAGGTGTTTTTAGCTCAAACAGCAGCTGTTTCTATTTCTTTTGGCCACAGCAAAAATGCCTATATGAAAAACGTCTGAAAAAACACATGTAATATTTGCAAATCTGCTAATAAAAAACGCTCAGACACCTGGAAAAAAATGCTTGAAAAACATTCAGCTCAATGTGAATGGAGCCTTAGAGACGTTATGGTAGACTCGGCCATAATCATCTCTTTTGGTTGTGTTTGTCTTTCATCCGTGATTCGCAGAGTTCAGTTTTATTTATTTTTATTTTTTTTCAAATTCTTCCGCTGTGTAAAAGCTTTCTATTTATAATGAAGCTCTTAAAAATGTTGTGATTTGCTGTGGTTGAATTGTTAATTGCGTGGGAACTTTTTCTCGGCCCCATTTGAAGTGTATGATTATCCAGAGCCAAAATAAACAAGAAATGAATCACAGTAAACTTATTTCCTTCGACTTGTTGCAGATAAATAAATTGCATTACTCAAAGTTATTTTAACTGTTCCACTGACAACAGAAACTTGGACTGACGAATGATTAGTTCCAAGTATACTATTGAGATCTAGCTTTGCCTTTCTAGTGGACCTGGTATTGTATAACCTCCCATGAATATTGGATTGAGATTAGATGTATAGCTGATATTTCCAGGCCCAAGACCATTTCCTCTGACTCCCCATGACTACTAGGGTTGTTGTCTGATACCTCTGACATAGGGTTGTCAGCATTTCCCTCAACCTCCCTGGCGGTATTCCCGAGTGTAGCTCGGGGTAAAGTTTCAGTACCACAAGCGGTAACCCTGAGCTACACTCAGGAATACCTTGCAGGGATCTGTTCTTCACTTACCTTGTCCTGCGCTCCCGCGATGTCCCTCCTGCAGTGTCCCCGGCAATGTCCTCTGGCTGATGCCGGCATCCGTCTTCTGGGTTCCGTCCCCTGCGAGCGTCGGGACGTACAGAGACGGAGTGGCGGGAAATTTAAAAATGTGAAAAAGTGACATTACTAAATACACTAAAATCACATAGTATCACATTACTGTATCAAACCATTTCACATACATTTTGTCCCTAGTGCTTTGTCCTGTGCCCTGCCTGCATTTTTACCGTTCTTTCTGCCTGGAAACTGAGAAACGTCCATGGCGTCCAAAAAGCGTCCCTTTAGGTCAAAAGCGGTTTTAGACCAGCTAGAGAACAGCGATAGTAAATCAGAACCACTTGCAGAATTGAGTGATAATGATTTGTGGGGAAATTCGTCATCAGACACTGAAAACGATTTTGTGACTTTGCTCAGTGATGTGCGAACTTGGCGCTATATTTCAAATTTCAATGTTTTTGGTTTGATTATATTATTGAATTGTATTTATTATTATTATATTATTATTTTTTTATAATTATTTATTAAATTATAATTTATGATTTTGTGTTTCAAATTTTAACATACCCGGGATGTTTACTAGACTCTTGTTCGGACAGATTTCAGTGAGTTATTCCTAAAAATTACAGGCCTACAATAAAAAAAATACATATTTCCATGCAAAAAAATGTACCGCTTTGAGCACAGAAATACTGACATAATCAGACCGCTAGGGAGGCTACAGTGGTTGTAAACCTCAGACATGGAATATGAACAAAGCATATACCTGTATATTGTGTACTAGTCTCAATCCAGAGCACTAAGTGACACTTCTATCTACTGCCTCATTCCTCTGCTATCAGCATGAATCGCTTCTGTGTTTTCCTGACACCAAGAGAAAATGGTGGCAGGGAGGGTGCGGTCTGTGATTGACAGCCTCAGCTCTGTTCCTATGTGCTGTGTGGGGGAGGGTGTGTCCCTTCCCTCCAATCAGCTCTTAGATCTCTCTACTGAGTGTAACTTCAGCACCCTGCCCCCTGCTTCATAAGTCAGTGTGCCAAAAGACATCGTCCTGTGTATATCGGGAACTGTGCAACTGGTGCTATTCTCACCACATCCATTTCATCATGGACAGAAAGTTAGAACAAAGAGCAAACATGAAAGCCATACACCGAAGTTTCATCACTGGTGATGATCCTCGACATGAGGGACGGGTCATCCACAGCACGCTGACCTATGTTCTTGGCAGACTTCAATGCGATGTTAATTCTGCTCATGGGTCAGCAGCCTGGGGAGGAACTTAGCAGCAATATGGCGCATGTTCAAATCACACGTGAGAATTGCCTGGACTGTTCCGTATGACACACCGACAATGTTGTCGATTGTTCTCTGACAATCATCATGCACAAGTTGCTGAATTGTTTCAACATTTTCGGGGATTGAGCTCATTGAAGATTTTCCTGATCTCTCATCATCTTCCAGTGATGTTCTTCTGCTCTTCAAGCACGCGTGCCACTCAGGACACCTCACACGACTCATTGCAGCATCACCGTAAACTTGCTGACTCATGTCAAACAACCCTATGGCAGATCTGCCCAGTTTCATGAAGAATTTCATGTTCTTTGTTCTAACTTGCTGTCCATGATGAAATAGCAGATGTGGTAATGCACGTGGTCAGAATTGCACCAGTTGTACAGCTCCCGATGTACACGGGATGATGTCTTTTGGCACACTGACTTATGAATGACGGTGCTCCCTGTGACTGGGCGTGCAGGCTTGTGCTGCTATTTGTTGGCATCTTACAAAACTATTCTCAGAAACTTTTTGATATCACCTCATAGACAGGTACAACTTATGTAGGAGGATTTGTTTAATATCTGTGTATCACCAAAGGCCAGTCTTATTTTCACTGTCTGTATGTAAGGGCTTGCAACCACTTTGACCACATCCTGACCACCCTATAACAGAACTACTGCTACAGGGCAGCAGGGCTGTGCAAAATCATCTGTATATATACGTGATTTTGCTTTTCCAGGTAGGGGGTGCGTGCGCCCTACCTGTGCTGCCATTGGCAGCTTCAGCTGTTGATCACTGGGTCCCGGCTGGTAATTCCCCACCAGCACCCGGCAATCACCAAGGAACATGGAGAGAGACCTGTATGTAAACAATACAGGTCTCTCCCCTGTCAGCTCCAGCATATTGCTTTGTATGGCTCTGCATAGGGTGGAACATGTTCCCATAGCCACACCTCGCGCCCCCCTTCCTCCCCATATGGAATAAAAATAAAATTGAAATACTACAATTCTGGCCATATTCAATATATTTAAAATTATATTTCAATATATATATATATATATATATATATATATATATATATATATATATATATATATGCTGCATGTTGAAATGCATTTTTATTACAAATTATATGAAAAATATTTTTTAAAATACATTTCAAATATACTATATGTCTTTAAAAATAAAAAATCTACATTTTTGGAATGCATTTACAAATATATGTTAAAATGACTTTTTTATATTTAAAAATATATCTGAAGAATATATTTTAAAAAAGTATATTTTTAAGAATATATACTTTTTAAATATATTCTTCAGATTTTTTTAACATATAAAAAAAAGTCACCTTTACATATATTTTTATATATATTTGTAATTGCATTCCAAAAATGTAGATTTATATTTTTAAAGACATACAGTATATTTGAAATTTATTTTTAAACATATTTTTGATATATTTTGTAATACAAACGCATTTCAACATGCAGTGTATATATATATATATTTTTTTTTTATTGAAATATATTTTGAAATATAATGAATATGGGCAAAATTCCAAAATTATAGTATTTCAAATATATGGCAATATATTTGGGAAGAATATTTTTAAAATATATTTCAAATATATTTTTCTTCCATGTGGGTCTGACAGATAGTACGGGGAGAAGTTTCCATGTACTATCTGTCAGATTTGAAAACAGTGTTCTGTGAATGAGTGCCTACAAGTCCCGGCATCTTTAGCGGCTGTGGGCTTGTAGTTTTCAATGAACTACCACTGCACCTTGGAGCGCCGTGATAGTTCATTAAAGCTTCCTGCCAGTATATCTTCATGCCTGTACATCCCGTACGGCAAGCAGATATTCTGACAGGTCGCCAGGAGACCTGCATGACGTCAGTGATCTACTGATCCCTGGTGCAATGCTTTCCAGGCTCCTTTGGACAAAAATAATAAATGCACATTTTTTCCTGCAAAAAAAGGTATTATTATTATTATTTTTTATTTATTATTTTTGTCCAAAAGGTAAACTTGTCCTTTAATATAAATGCATCTGTGAAGGTTCTTATTTACTTCTTGCACCCAGCAGGTGGGGAAGTTGTGGGGTTTATTGAGTGCTCCCAAATCTATTCACAACAGCATAATGGGGGACACATGTATAGTTATCAGTTAAACTATGTGTGAACCCTCACTTTGTAAAACAACCCATTCATTTTAAAATAGAAATGAAAGACAAAACATATATGTACTTTATATATATATATATATATATATATATATACTGTATATATATATATATATATTGTAAATACCTTTTCCCCCTTTTTTCTAAGTGATCACATACCCTCTGTTCTCAGCTGCATAAGGATCTTTGAGAGCTGGGGGGGGGGGGGGGGGGGGAGCAGCACACTGTTGGCATGTTGGCAAGAGAATAGGATACTTTTTCATACACGTCCCAGGAGCATTCTGTATTGCATGCTACTTTGTAAAAACAAATACTATAAAAATAGCTAATGAATTGTTAAAAATCAGTATATAAACTTGTGCATACAAAAATACAATAGACCAAAACACCATAGTTTCTCGGGAAGTCTATGTTCTAGATACACAAATAATACATACTGAGTTAATTGGGTTACATATGTGGGTTCGGCTCATGTGAGACAGTCAACACAGGATGTCCTTATTTATTTTCCACAATTTTCAAGAGTTCTAATTTTATCTTTTTGTAAGGAAGCACATTCCGGGGTCAGAGGCTGAGGTCAGGCACAACCTCTTGAAATAAATGATTTGATTCTGCAAATAGACAGATTTCTGTTCATAAAGGAACATTAAGTGGCATATTTATAAAGCAGTGAATCTGACATTCACCAAACATTCACTATAGGTATTGCTGCATGCTATCAGCATAGATCTCCTGAAGAAGATAAGGTGCGTATGCAGAAAAATAGAGGTTGATTAGTGTCGGGTTATCACTTAGGCATTAGGTTAGTGTTAGGCTTTGGGTTTCAGTGCTTTAAAAAAGAACTCCAGGCAAAATTTTGATTTTCTCATGCAGTGGGGCCGTGCCTGCACTGCGTGGGATAACTGCTCGTTTTCTCCAGGGGCGCAAGGAAAAGCTAAAAGCTATAAAGGGGGGTGGACTCATGCGCTGCCAAAGATATAAAAACGAAGAAGCTGCTGTCACCTAACTAGACACCTAACTAGACTAGAATAGATGAAACAGTGCACCTAATGTGTATCCCAAAAACATGCCATCAAGAATGTGATTGAATATACCGTATTTTTCACTCCATAAGACGCACCTGACCATAAGACGCACCTAGGTTTTAGAGGCGAAAAACAAGAAAAAAAAATATTCTGAACCAATGGACTGCAGACATAGTACAGGAGATGATCAGAGACTGCGGACACAGTACAGGGGATGACCAGAGACTGCGGAAACAGTACAGGGGATGACCAGAGACTGCGGACACAGTACAGGGGATGACCAGAGACTGCAGACACAGTACAGATGACCAGAGACTGCGGACACAGTACAGGAGATGACCAGAGACTGCAGACACAGTACAGATGACCAGAGACTGCGGACACAGTACAGGAGATGACCAGAGATTGCGGACATACTACAGGAGATGACCAGAGACTGCAGACATAGTACAGATGACCAGAGACTGCGGACATAGTACAGGAGATGACCAGAGACTGCGGACATAGTACAGGAGATGGACCAGAGACTGCAGACACAGTACAGGAGATGACCAGAGACTGCGGACACAGTACAGGAGATGACCAGAGAATGCAGACACAGTACAGGAGATGACCAGAGACTGCGGACATAGTACAGGAGATGACCAGAGACTGCGGACATAGTACAGGGGATGACCAGAAACTGCGGACATAGTACAGGAGATGACCAGAGACTGCGGACATAGTACAGATGACCAGAGACTGCGGACACAGTACAGGAGATGACCAGAGACTGCGGACATAGTACAGGAGATGACCAGAGACTGCGGACATAGTACAGGAGATGACCAGAGACTGCGGACACAGTACAGGAGATGACCAGAGACTGCGGACATAGTACAGGAAAAATACCAGGGACACAGTACAGATGACCAGAGACTGCAGACAGTGCAGGGGATGACCAGAGACTGCAGACAGTGCAGGGGATGACAAGAGACTGCAGACAGTGCAGGGGATGACCAGAGACTGCGGAGAGTGCAGGGAATGACCAGAGACTGCTGACCTTTGGGGAGGGAGGGGGAGCGGGTACCTGAATTTGACAGGTACCCGCTCCCACTTCCGCGGTGTTGTCCTTCCCTCTTCTTCCTGCGCCGGCTTCTCTGACAGCCGGGTGCCCACTGCGCATGCGTGAGAAGCGCTGCGCTTTGTGAATGGCCCGGCGCCTTCTGGGACCTGTGTTGTGTCCCAGAAGACACCGCACCATTCACAAAGCGCAGCGCATGCGCAATGGGCACCTGGCTGTCACAGAAGCCAGCGCGGGAAGACTGTGCAGCGCTGGAGTGAGGAACAGGTAAGACCCTGCAGGAGAGAACAGCTGAGCGGCCGGCCCGGTGTTCTGACATGGTGGCGGCAGAAATACCGGACCAGCCGCTTTATATTCGCTCCATAAGACGCACTGACATTTTCCCCCCTTTTTTGGGGGGAAAAAAGTGCGTCTTATGGAGCAAAAAATACGGTAAGTGATAGGTGATTTAAGTGAAACAAATATCAACCAAATATAAATACATGTGATCATAAATGAACAATATTCATAAATCATATAGCACAAAGTCCCAAACGTATAACTGTGATGAATCAATCTTTGACCGTGAAAATTAATATGTGCTCAAGTGCATCAGACCAACTGTCACCGTCTAGCGTGCGTGCTTACCTCCAATCTTTGACCCTCAAGGAGCATAACAAATCACCAGTTAGTCCCAGGTGGGATGAATCTAACTCTCTGGATGGACACAGGATCAGATTCCACACAGCCCACGGTTAATCAATCATTACAATGGTAAGGCACCTTTGAAAAACTCCTCCACTCTCCCAATGGCTCATAAACAGGAAATCAGAGAAAATGCCACTATAGTGCAATAGGGTAAAGTTTATTATATCATACACAAATGCCAAAGACCTACTCACACATTAAAATCAGGTCATAGACCCACCAGGCAGGAACTGTATAACCCACAGTCAGGGTGCTTGCATAGGGAGTCCAAAGATGGCTGCCACCCGTGCGTAATTGCGTCACCACGCTCTAGTCTGACATGTTGCGTCACGATAACTCCAGGGATCCAGAAAACAGCACTCCCCCACGTCCAGCAGTGGACTGCTCCTGCCGTCTTCACATCGAGATCCAGTCTATGGGCGTGATGTTGTCAGGAACAGTCTATTCACAAGCCTGGTAGCGTGTTAGGGGGCAGGAGCAGTGGGGACTGGTCTTGCGCTCTGAGAATCAGTGGATTAGGTAAGTATATCTCCACTCCGCAATCCCCTAGACAAAAATGAGAAATTAACCCATGCAGTGCAGGAACAGTCACACTGCATGCGGAAATAAAAGTATTGCCTGGAGTTCTTTTTTAACGGTGTTTTTGGGGGGGACGGTTACTGTGTTAAGGGCTCATTTTAGGGGTTAGATATACTTCTAGAGTTAGGCATAGTTAAAAAAGTTCTGCACTCCTGTGGCCAAAGCCTGCTGTTAGATGACGTTAAGGAGCCAGTCCATACTCTGCAGGGATCCTGAGAAAAATGTTGGGATCTCCCCAGATGCCTGACTAGCATCTGGCTCAGCCTCTCAGCATGCTGCTGAGAGCCTGACCCAGCCACTCCCATCCCCTTCACAGCCCATCACTCCAGTGAGCCCTGGAGGAGCAGACGACAGAGCAATGACGACAGTCACCGATCTGATCACTCAGCTCTCATTGTAGAGTCAGTAGAGGACAGCTGCAGCATTTATCCAGCTAGGTGAGTATGCATGTTTGCAACATATTTGTTTTATTCCCGCACTTCTCTTTTAAGAGTTATTTAACAGGTTTAGGATTAAAGAGGACCTGAATTGTAGAATCTATGCCCAAAAAAGCAAGCAAAAGTTAAAGACTAGTCACCATAAACAGTATTGTCTTTGTTTTCCCTGCAGCTGATCTTTTTGCCAATACTGTCTTACCATGCCCATTTCCACACTCTGTCTTTTTTTGTGGTGGCTATCTTGGTAGAAGCAGATCTTTGCTACTTCACCTCAAAGCTGTTCCACTGATGGCATAAATGCCACCTGTCCTGAATTTGCTGGGGCAGTTCTGCATCTTGGCCCTCTGTCCCACAGATGCTCTGTCCTGGGCCATGTCCTCAGATCACAGAATCAACCTTATTTACATTACTGCACATGAACAGTAACACAAAAAGGAATTATTTGCGGGGATTAGGGCCTCAAGTGGGTGGTTCCCTCATATTTAGAGGTGGAGCCTGGGTGGGACCAATCCATAAAGTGGGCTTTGTAGATGGTGCCTACATAATGAGAGGTGGAGTCTGGGCAGGATCAACTCATAAAGTTGGTGTGATTTGAGCGCCCAACCTGGAATGTGGGGAATGTGGGTGGACGAATTGTTAACTATGGGTATGATTAACATTGTTCCAGGATCGGGGACCATAATGTTGGTATGTTATGTCTATTGAGGGAACATTGAGGATGGGTGCAGGATACAAAGATCAACAGACTGGATCAAACAAAACCAGTTAGATCATTGCACTGCAGGTACTCAGAGAAACAGTGAGCAGCACACCAGGGAAAATCTCACTCAAATTTTCCTAAGACTAGCAGCCAGAGGCAGTACTGTGATGATCTCACTCTTCAGAGACTATATAGGCTATATGAATGCCTAGGCACACTCACATGTCAAGAAGTGAACTGCTATTTTTTGGGACAAAGGTATATTTTTGAGGGTGCTGCTTAGTTGTACAGGCATACCTCGGTTTACGAATGCCTCGTTTAATGTAATTTTCTGTTTACGAATGAAAATCCATTGAAAATAATGGCTCGGTTTACAAATTTGTTTCGCAATATGAACAGATTCATTGGTTTTCAATGCATTTACAAATTTTTTAATCGTGTCCCTGTACTGTACTATGCCTTTAAAGTGCACTTTATAAAGAGTTTTGAACAAAGCTTTTTTTTAACTTTTTTTTTTACATCCGGAACGGATAAATTGGTTTTCAATGCATTTACGATTTTTTTTAATCATGTCCCTTTATGCCTTTAAAGTGCACTTTATAAAGAGTTTTGAACAGATAAAACTTTTTTTTTACTTTTTTTTCTGACCTCCAGAACGGATTAATTGGTTTTCAATGCATTTACAAATTAATTTTTATCCATGTCCCTGTACAGTATTTATGCCTTTAAAAGTGAACTTTATAAAGAGTTTTTTTTTACTTTTTTCTGACTTCCGGAACGGATTAATTGGTTTTCAATGCATTCCTTTTTTGGAAATCAAGTTTCGGTTCAGCAGAACGACTTAAATTCGTAAACCAAGGTACTCCTGTAATTACATTTTTACATGTTCCCTACAAGACAGCAAATGTTAATTTTCGATTTTAGCTCTGCTTTCATTTTGCTGTATGGGGAAATGGCTAAAGAGCAAAGCCACTTTTGTTGAGAAAAAATAAAATCCCTTCTGGGTGAACAATATACATTTCAGGGATTTTAACAAACTTTGTTGCAGATTCCTACCTGTTTCTGCTCTGAAGGAATAGCTGTGTATTTCACCATGTCTTTTGCATGCTGATTCTGAAATGGAGTAACCAGTTCATTATAATCAGTTGTGCTCTCTCAGTTTTCTGATAAGAAGTGCAGGAGTCTTCATCCCTTTAAAAGTAATTATCCCTTTTGGAGTATCTAATCAAAAATAATATTTTTGTTGCAGAAAACTTTACTCATACAATTTATTGCCAAACGTATTGGGACGCCTACCTTTACACACACATGAACTTTAATGGCATCCCAGTCTTAGTCCGTAGGGTTCAATATTGACTTGGCCCATGTTTTACAGCTATAACAGCTTCAACTTTTCTCTGTCCACAAGGTTTAGGAGTGTGTCTATGGGAATGTTTAACCATTCTTCCAGAAGTGAGGTCAGGCACTGATGTCGGATGAGAAAGCCTGGCTCGCAGTCTCTGCTCTAATTCATACCAAAGGTGTTCTATCGTGTTGAGGTCAGTACTCTGTGCAGGCCAGTCAAGTTCCTCCACCCCAAACTCGCTCATCCATGTCTTTATGGACCTTGCTTTGTGCACTGGTGCGCAGTCATGTTGTAACAGGAAGGGGCCATTCCCAAACGTTTTTGAGCATGAAATTGTCCAAAATGTCTTGGTATGCTGATGCCTTAAGAGTTCCCTTCACTGGAACTAAGCGGCCAAGCCCAGCCCCAGAAAAACAACCCCACACCATAATCCCCCCTCCACCAAACTTTACACTTGGCACAATGCAGTCAGGCAAGTACCGTTCTTCTGGCAACCATCAAACCCAGACAAATCCATTGGATTGCCAAACAGAGAAATGTGATTGGTCACTCCAGAGAACACGTCTCCACTGCTCTAAAGTCCAGAGGCGGCATGCTTTACACCACTGCATTGCACTTGGTGATTTAAGGCTTCGATGCAGTTGCTCAGCCATGGAAACCCATTCCATGAAGCTCTCTACGCACTGTTTTTGTGCTAATCTGAAGGCCACACAAAGTTTGGAGTTCTTTAGTTATTTACTCTGCAGACAGTTGGTGACTTCTGCGCACTGTGCGCTTCAGCATGCGCTGACCCCGCTCTGTCATTTTATGTGGCCTACTAGTTGCTGTTGTTCCCAGTTGCTTCCACTTTGTTATAATACCACAAACAGTTGAGTGTGGAATACTTAGTAGCAAGGAAATTTCATGGATGGACTTATTGCACAGGTGGCAACCTATCATGGTACCACACTTGAATTCACTGAGCTCCTGAGAGTGACCCATTCTTTCACAAATGTTTGTAGAAGCAGTCTGCATGCCTAGGTGCTTGATTTTATACACTTGTGGCCATTGAGGTGATTGGAACACCTGAATCCAATGATTGCTCGAAAGAGCAGGGCCCTCGATCCCCTCATGTTGTGCATTGTATTGTTGTTGTTCTGTCCCCCTTTGTAATGTACAGCGCTGAGCTCAAGGAGGAAATTACATTTTGGAGAATTTCTCTACATCATCTGTCCTGGTGGGAAGGGAGGGAGGCGGGATTAGTTGCCTATTGGCTAAAAAAAAACTAACCATGTATGGCCAGCTTAAGGCCTCATGCACACGGGACATTTTGAAAATGCTGCTTCTCTTATGCGCTAACGTGCGTTTAGGCACGTCAAGACTTTTTTCTCCCAAAACGCCGCTGCTCCTGGACGCACTGTCAGTGGGTTTTTTTACAGCTCCTAAAAGCCCCTGCCACTAAAAGTTTCTAATAGTCTCTGTGTGCATGGACACATAGGATAACATGGAGGGAGCATTTGGAAGCTGTAAAGAAAAAACACCTGAAACCCCTAATAGTGAGTGCAAAAACACCCTATGTGCATGAAACCTAACAATGGTCATTTCAGTACGATTTTCAGGTTATATAAGAATTTTCCCTGCAGCTGACCTTTTTGCCAATACTGTCTTACCATGCCCATTTCCACACTCTGTCTTTGTATGGTGAGTAAAAAAACAATGGCCAAATAAAAAATGTAACACTCAAAATGATGGAAAGAACATTAAAAATAGTGCAAAACTGATGCTTGTGGTAAGTATAAAAGGACTCAGAACTTAAATAAAAAATAAACTTACAGAAAAAGTAGACTTTTGCCGAATTCGAAAAATAGCCTAATTCGGACGCGCGAATCGAAATTTTTCAGAAAACGGCGGCTGACATGTGCGGCGACGGAGCGGGGATGTCTGGGAAGGCGCGCAGACAAGGCGCGCTGACCCATAATGCATTCCTCAACTACATGTGATCGCATCAGCCAATCAGCAGCCAGCCAGCCAGCACTGTGTAATGGTCGAGCTATAAATAGCGGCCATTTTGGAATTCTTCATTTGCCTGCAGTTATTGAACAGAGGCAGACCGCTCTGTACTAGGGACAGGGACAGAGTTAGGGCCACAGAAACGATAATTGGGGACAGAGAAAAGTTACTTAGGGACAGAGAACCATTACTCAGGGACACAGACTTGTTAATGAGGGCCACAGAATCGTTATTTAGGGACAAAGAAACGCTAGTTAGGGCCACAGAATTCATAATCAGGGACAGACAGAATTGTTACTCAGTGCCAGAGAATTGTTACTTAGGGCCACAGAAACGTTATTAGGGCCACAGAATTTTTACTCAGGGACAGACAGAATTGTTACTCAGTGCCAGAGAATTGTTACTTAGGGCCACAGAAACGTTATTAGGGCCACAGAATTTTTACTCAGGGACAGACAGAATTGTTACTGAGTGCCAGAGAATTGTTACTCAGGGACAGACAGAATTGTTACTGAGTGTCAGAGAATTGTTACTTAGGGCCACAGAAACTTTAATTAGGGCCACAGAATTTTTACTCAGGGACAGACAGAATTGTTACTGAGTGCCAGAGAATTGTTACTCAGGGACAGACAGAATTGTTACTGAGTGCCAGAGAATTGTTACTTAGGGCCACAGAAACTTTACTTAGGGCCACAGAATTTTTACTCAGGGACAGACAGAATTGTTACTGAGTGCCAGAGAATTGTTACTCAGGGACAGACAGAATTGTTACTGAGTGCCAGAGAATTGTTACTCAGGGCCCCAGAAACTTTACTTAGGGCCACAGAATTTTTACTCAGGGACAGACAGAATTGTTACTGAGTGCCAGAGAATTGTTACTCAGGGACAGACAGAATTGTTACTGAGTGCCAGAGAATTGTTACTTAGGGCCACAGAAACTTTACTTAGGGCCACAGAATTGTTACTCGCACAGACACAGAATTGTTACTCGCACAGACACAGAATTGTTACTGAAGGCCACAGAACTGTTACTTAGGGCCACAGAATTGTTACTCGCACAGACACAGAATTGTTACTCGCACAGACACAGAACTGTTACTGAGGGCCACAGAACTGTTACTTAGGGCCACAGAATTGTTACTCGCACAGACACAGAATTGTTACTCAGGGCCACAGAACTGTTACTTAGGGACAAAGAAACGCTAGTTAGGGCCACAGAATTCATACTCAGGGACAGACAGAATTGTTACGGAGTGCCAGAGAATTGTTACTCTGGGCCACAGAAACTTTACTTAGGGCCACAGAATTTTTACTCAGGGACAGGCAGAATTGTTACTGAGTGCCAGAGAATTGTTACTCAGGGACAGACAGAATTGTTACGGAGTGCCAGAGAATTGTTACTCAGGGCCACAGAAACTTTACTTAGGGCCACAGAATTTTTACTCAGGGACAGACAGAATTGTTACTGAGTGCCAGAGAATTGTTACTCAGGGACAGACAGAATTGTTACTGAGTGCCAGAGAATTGTTACTTAGGGCCACAGAAACTTTACTTAGGGCCACAGAATTGTTACTCGCACAGACACAGAATTGTTACTCGCACAGACACAGAACTGTTACTGAGGGCCACAGAAACTTTACTTAGGGCCACAGAATTGTTACTCGCACAGACACAGAATTGTTACTCGCACAGACACAGAATTGTTACTGAGGGCCACAGAACTGTTACTTAGGGCCACAGAATTGTTACTCGCACAGACACAGAATTGTTACTCAGTGCCACAGAACTGTTACTTAGGGACAAAGAAACGCTAGTTAGGGCCACGGAATTCATACTCAGGGACAGACAGAATTGTTACGGAGTGCCAGAGAATTGTTACTCAGGGCCACAGAAACTTTACTTAGGGCCACAGAATTTTTACTCAGGGACAGACAGAATTGTTACTGAGTGCCAGAGAATTGTTACTCAGGGACAGACAGAATTGTTACGGAGTGCCAGAGAATTGTTACTCAGGGCCACAGAAACTTTACTTAGGGCCAGAGAATTTTTACTCAGGGACAGACAGAATTGTTACTGAGTGCCAGAGAATTGTTACTCAGGGACAGACAGAATTGTTACTGAGTGCCAGATAATTGTTACTCAGGGCCCCAGAAACTTTACTTAGGGCCACAGAATTTTTACTCAGGGACAGACAGAATTGTTACTGAGTGCCAGAGAATTGTTACTGAGTGCCAGAGAATTGTTACTTAGGGCCACAGAAACTTTACTTAGGGCCACAGAATTGTTACTCGCACAGACACAGAATTGTTACTCGCACAGACACAGAATTGTTACTGAAGGCCACAGAACTGTTACTTAGGGCCACAGAATTGTTACTCGCACAGACACAGAATTGTTACTCGCACAGACACAGAACTGTTACTGAGGGCCACAGAACTGTTACTTAGGGCCACAGAATTGTTACTCGCACAGACACAGAATTGTTACTCAGGGCCACAGAACTGTTACTTAGGGACAAAGAAACGCTAGTTAGGGCCACAGAATTCATACTCAGGGACAGACAGAATTGTTACGGAGTGCCAGAGAATTGTTACTCAGGGCCACAGAAACTTTACTTAGGGCCACAGAATTTTTACTCAGGGACAGACAGAATTGTTACTGAGTGCCAGAGAATTGTTACTCAGGGACAGACAGAATTGTTACGGAGTGCCAGAGAATTGTTACTCAGGGACAGACAGAATTGTTACTGAGTGCCAGAGAATTGTTACTTAGGGCCACAGAAACTTTAATTAGGGCCACAGAATTTTTACTCAGGGACAGACAGAATTGTTACTGAGTGCCAGAGAATTGTTACTCAGGGACAGACAGAATTGTTACGGAGTGCCAGAGAATTGTTACTCAGGGCCACAGAAACTTTACTTAGGGCCACAGAATTTTTACTCAGGGACAGACAGAATTGTTACTGAGTGCCAGAGAATTGTTACTCAGGGACAGACAGAATTGTTACGGAGTGCCAGAGAATTGTTACTCAGGGCCACAGAAACTTTACTTAGGGCCACAGAATTTTTACTCAGGGACAGACAGAATTGTTACTGAGTGCCAGAGAATTGTTACTCAGGGACAGACAGAATTGTTACTGAGTGCCAGATAATTGTTACTTAGGGCCACAGAAACGTTATTAGGGCCACAGAATTGTTACTCAGGGACAGACAGAATTGTTACTGAGTGCCAGAGAATTGTTACTTAGGGCCACAGAAACTTTAGTTAGGGCCACAGAATTGTTACTCAGGGACAGACACAGAATTGTTACTGAGGGCCACAGAACTGTTACTTAGGGCCACAGAATTGTTACTCGCACAGACACAGAATTGTTACTGAGGACCACAGAACTGTTACTTAGGGCCACAGAATTGTTACTCGCACAGACACAGAATTGTTACACAGGGACACAGAACTGTTACTGAGGGCCACAGAACCGTTACTTAGGGCCACAGAATTGTTACTCGCACAGACACAGAATTGTTACTCGCACAGACACAGAATTGTTACTGAGGGCCACAGAACTGTTACTTGGGGCCACAGAAACGTTAATCAGGGACACAGAATTGTTACTGAGGGCCACAGAACTGTTACTTAGGGCCACAGAATTGTTACTTGCACAGACACAGAATTGTTACACAGGGACACAGAACTGTTACTGAGGGCCACAGAACCGTTACTTAGGGCCACAGAATTGTTACTCGCACAGACAGAATTGTTACTCGCACAGACACAGAATTGTTACTCGCACAGACACAGAATTGTTACTCAGGGCCACAGAACTGTTACTGAGGGCCACAGAACTGTTACTTAGGGCCACAGAATTGTTACTCGCACAGACACAGAATTCTTACTCGCACAGACACAGAATTGTTACTCAGGGAAACAGAACTGTTACTGAGGGCCACAGAACTGTTACTTAGGGCCACAGAATTGTTTCTCGCACAGACACAGAATTGTTACTCGCACAGACACAGAATTGTTACTGAGGGCCACAGAACTGTTACTTGGGGCCACAGAAATGTTAATCAGGGACACAGAATTGTTACTGAGGGCCACAGAACTGTTACTTAGGGCCACAGAATTGTTACTCGCACAGACACAGAATTGTTACTCAGGGACACAGAATTGTTACTCAGGGACACATAATCGTTTAATTAAAGAGTATGTCAGACAACATGCAGAGGAGTGGCAGAGGAGGCAATGTTTTAGGAGCGAGCAGACGTGGCAGCAGAGGAAGGGGTCGAGGCAGCACTATTCGCAGCCAGAGGCCAGTGCTCCCGGTGTCATCCAGCGGTCGTGTCTCCACCGACAACCCTGCCGTCGTCGATTGGTTGGCTCGGTCGTCTTCCTCTTCCCAGGTCACCTCTGACACCTACAGCCAACGGTCGGTGGGTACGTCAGACACAACCGTTAGTTGGCATGGCCCGGGACCAAGCCCACTGAAATCACGTGTCCTCTACCTGCCCCTGTCCTTTGGTGTTCCCTCACCAAGCGAAGTATCGCATGCTGTGGGCTCAGCCCCACTGTACAGTGAGGAAGAGCTAACAGAGGGCGGTCAGGAACGGGAGGAGACATCCGCCTTTTCAGCAGCCAGGCGAAGAAGTAGTGGCGAGGAGAGTGGCTCGGTAGCCGGTCTAGAGACAGGTCTGTCTCCTGACCCAGACGCAGCCGAGGGGGCTAGTAGTGAGGCGGAGACCCTACTTGATGATGAGGAGGTTGATCGCACTTGGCAGCCTCGTCGTCATCAGGCAATTTCTTCCGCATCATCAGGAGAAGAGGGTGGCAGCTTGGCAGCGAGCAAAACAGTCGGTGGGTTGCCCAGGAGACAGCAGCAGGGTCGCAGCAGTGTCAGTGGAGCCAAACGGCCACGGAGTAGAGCACCAGCTCCACTGCAGCCTACCACCACGGCCAGTAGTGGTGCCGGTGTGCACGGAGGAAGCAGCAGTCAGCCAGTGAGGAGTATCGGGGGCAAAGTTTCCTACTCGGCGGTGTGGCAATTTTTCGTCAAGCCGCCCGAGGAAGTAAACGTAGCCGTATGTCGACTATGTGGGCAGAAAGTCAAGCGTGGCCAGGGGGCCCATGTTGGGACTACAGCGTTGCGGCAGCATATGCAGCGTTGCCATTTGGTGGCCTGGGAAAACCGTGATAAAGATACGGCGGTTCTGCCCGCCCCAGCCCCCGCTCCATCACCCGCTCCGTTACTTGCTCCGTCACCCGACGTCAATCGCCCTCCATCAGCCAGTCAAGGCTCCAACACCTCTGCTGAGGGGAGTTGTCGCTCGTTGGCATCTTCCGCTCGTTCAGATGCTCCTTCTCCTGCTACTCCTCTTCACGGATTCCGTCAGCAGTCTTTCTTGGAATCCGTTTCCAAGAGACAACAGTTTGCGAGCACGCACCCGACGGTGCAAAAGCTGAACGTCCTCCTGTCCAAGTTGCTGGTGCTGCAGTCCCTCCCTTTCCAAGTGGTGGACTCAGCACCTTTCAGAGAAATGATGGCTTGTGCCGCGCCGCGGTGGAGAGTGCCAAGCCGTCATTTCTTCGCCAAAAAGGCAGTGCCAGCCCTGCATTCACATGTAGAAGACATGGTGGGCCAGTCTTTGAGCATGTCGGTCTCTGCCAAAGTGCACGGCAGCGCCGACGTGTGGAGCTGTAACTATGGTCAGGGACAGTACATGTCATTTACGGCCCACTGGGTGAACGTGGTGCCGTCACAGCCGCACCAGCAACTTGGACAGGTCACGCCGCTTTTGCCTCCACGTTTGCACGTCCTTGGTCCGGCAAAGATGTCCGCCTCTACCACCTCTTCTTCCGCCGTGTCCTCAGCCGCCACCCCCGTGCCAAGTCCCATTACCCGACCGGCATATCACATGTGCAGGGCGCAACGGTGTCACGCTGTTCTGCACCTGGTATGCCTTGGCGAACGTAGTCACACAGGGGAGGAACTTCTGAGTGTAATGAACAGAGAAATCGACAGATGGCTGTCTCCGCGCAAACTGAAAATCGGAACCATGTTGACCGACAACGGAAAGAACATGGTGTCTGCTCTGCGTCAAGGAAGGTTGTGCCATGCGCCATGCATGGCTCACGTGTTCAATCTGGTTGTCAAGCGGTTCTTAAAATCCACCATCCCACTGCAAGACATCCTTAAAATGTCACGTAAACTTTGCATGCATTTCAGCCATTCCTACACCGCAAAGCACACCCTCCTTGAGCTGCAGCGGCAGAACGGAATTCCACAGCATCGCCTGATCTGCGACGTTGCAACAAGGTGGAATTCAACCCTACACATGTTAGACCGCCTTTACGAACAGCGAAAGGCCATCACCGATTTCCTGATGTTACAAGCGGATAAAGGAACTCCCCTGTGTAACTTCGATGTCAGCCATTGGCAGCTCATGCGTGACACCTGCCGCTTGCTCAGGCCCTTTGAGGAGGCCACGCTATTCGTGAGTCGGCAGGACTATGGGATGAACGACGTCATTCCTCTGTTGCACGTCCTTGAACAAATGCTGTTAACAATGGCTGGTCAGGGTGCGGTAGACGTGGCGCACAGATCTCAACGCCACATGACCCCTGTGGGGGCAGGACAGGAAGAAGAGGAGGAGGTAGAGGAGGACATTTGTGCTCAGGAATTATTGAGTGAAATGGGTGGTTTTTCCACTCAGCGGACAGGAGTGGAGGAGCAGGAGCATCTGGTAGAGGAGGAGGAGGAGGAGACAGAGGACCCAGACGCACCGTGGCAGTATGCTGTGGAGATGGAGGCAGGGAGTCCCTCGCATTCCTTGGCACAAATGGCCCATAGCATGCTCGGTTGCTTGCGTAGCGACAGCCGAATAATAACCATCAGACAGAGGGATGACTTTTGGCTGTCCACCTTGTTGGACCCTCGCTACCGTTCCAAAATGGTGGCCTTTTTCACACCTGCTGAGAGGGAGGCCAAAATAACGTACTATAAAAACCACCTATGTAGTCAGTTGGTCTCTGCCTTTGTGCGCCAACGTCCATCCTCAGACACTGTGGGCCCTGTGCGCTCGCATTCCGCTGCCATGGCAGCAGGGGAGGGGTGGGGTGGTAGGAGCAGTGGCAGCTCCACCAGCAGCGGCTGCCTCAGTCTGCAGTCGATGATGAGTAGCTTTCTTCACCAGCGCAGTGAGGAAACTACTAACCAGCCGCAGCAGCAGCAGCAGCATCAGGTGGACCTGGAGCAGGACCTCAAACAACAGGCTTGGGCCTACTTGGACAGCACCCTGCCAACCGAGGTAGACAATCCCCTTGACTACTGGGCAACGAAACTTGACCTTTGGCCCCAACTAGCTGAATTTGCCCTTGAAAGGCTGTCATGCCCGGCCAGTAGCGTGGCATCGGAGCGCGTGTTTAGTGCGGCAGGAGGTATTGTAACTCCGCGGAGGACACGACTGTCCACCCAAAGTGTGGAGAGACTCACGTTTGTGAAAATGAATCAGGCGTGGATTAGTCTGGATTTCAAACCACCAGTTCCTGACACAACTGACTAAATCCGCCATGAATCATGCCTCAAACATGTGCCACTTTGAGGTCTCCTCACACACTGCTGGTGTGTTGAATTTTTTGACATAGGGTGCTGGCAGATTATGGGCCTCCTATAGCTGCTGCCAGGCCCCTAATCTGCCATAGGCCCCTATATACCGCTTCCTCATGCTGCTGCCAGGTCCAGAGTCTCTCATGGGTCCCTGTACGGCCTCCCATTGCTGCTGTCTCCATCGCCACACTCTGCCATGTGCCACTTTCAGGTCTCCTCACACACTGCTGGTGTGTTGAATTTTTTGACATAGGGTGCTGGCAGATTACGGGCCTCCCATAGCTGCTGCCAGGCCCCTAATCTGCCATAGGCCCCTATATACCGCCTCCTCATGCTGCTGCCAGGTCCAGAGTCTGTCATGGGTCCCTGTACGGCCTCCCATTGCTGCTGTCTCCATCGCCACACTCTGCCATGTGCCACTTTCAGGTCTCCTCACACACTGCTGGTGTGTAGAATTTTTTGACATAGGGTGCTGGCAGATTACGGGCCTCCCATAGCTGCTGCCAGGCCCCTAATCTGCCATAGGCCCCTATATACCGCCTCCTCATGCTGCTGCCAGGTCCAGAGTCTCTCACGGGTCCCTGTACGGCCTCCCATTGCTGCTGTCTCCATCGCCACACTCTGCCATGTGCCACTTTCAGGTCTCCTCACACACTGCTGGTGTGTAGAATTTTTTGACATAGGGTGCTGGCAGATTACGGGCCTCCCATAGCTGCTGCCAGGCCCCTAATCTGCCATAGGCCCCTATATACCGCCTCCTCATGCTGCTGCCAGGTCCAGAGTCTCTCATGGGTCCCTGTACGGCCTCCCATTGCTGCTGTCTCCATCGCCACACTCTGCCATGTGCCACTTTCAGGTCTCACACACTGCTGGTGTGTAGAATTTTTTGACATAGGGTGCTGGCAGATTACGGGCCTCCCATAGCTGCTGCCAGGCCCCTAATCTGCCATAGGCCCCTATATACCGCCTCCTCATGCTGCTGCCAGGTCCAGAGTCTCTCATGGGTCCCTGTACGGCCTCCCATTGCTGCTGTCTCCATCGCCACACTCTGCCATGTGCCACTTTCAGGTCTCCTCACACACTGCTGGTGTGTAGAATTTTTTGACATAGGGTGCTGGCAGATTATGGGCCTCCCATAGCTGCTGCCAGGCCCCTAATCTGCCATAGGCCCCTATATACCGCCTCCTCATGCTGCTGCCAGGTCCAGAGTCTGTCATGGGTCCCTGTACGGCCTCCCATTGCTGCTGTCTCCATCGCCACACTCTGCCATGTGCCACTTTCAGGTCTCCTCACACACTGCTGGTGTGTTGAATTTTTTAACATAGGGTGCTGGCAGATTACGGGCCTCCCATAGCTGCTGCCAGGCCCCTAATCTGCCATAGGCCCCTATATACCGCCTCCTCATGCTGCTGCCAGGTCCAGAGTCTGTCATGGGTCCCTGTACGGCCTCCCATTGCTGCTGTCTCCATCGCCACACTCTGCCATGTGCCACTTTCAGGTCTCCTCACACACTGCTGGTGTGTAGAATTTTTTGACATAGGGTGCTGGCAGATTACGGGCCTCCCATAGCTGCTGCCAGGCCCCTAATCTGCCATAGGCCCCTATATACCGCCTCCTCATGCTGCTGCCAGGTCCAGAGTCTCTCATGGGTCCCTGTACGGCCTCCCATTGCTGCTGTCTCCATCGCCACACTCTGCCATGTGCCACTTTCAGGTCTCCTCACACACTGCTGGTGTGTAGAATTTTTTGACATAGGGTGCTGGCAGATTACGGGCCTCCCATAGCTGCTGCCAGGCCCCTAATCTGCCATGGGCCCCTATATACCGCCTCCTCATGCTGCTGCCAGGTCCACAGTGTCTCATGCCATGTGCCACTTTCAGGTCTCCTCACACTGCTGGTGTGTTGAATTTTTTGACATAGGGTGCTGGCAGATTATGGGCCTCCTATAGCTGCTGCCAGGCCCCTAATCTGCCATAGGCCCCTATGTACCGCTTCCTCATGCTGCTGCCAGGTCCAGAGTCTCTCATGGGTCCCTGTACGGCCTCCCATTGCTGCTGTCTCCATCGCCACACTCTGCCATGTGCCACTTTCAGGTCTCCTCACACACTGCTGGTGTGTTGAATTTTTTGACATAGGGTGCTGGCAGATTACGGGCCTCCCATAGCTGCTGCCAGGCCCCTAATCTGCCATAGGCCCCTATATACCGCCTCCTCATGCTGCTGCCAGGTCCAGAGTCTGTCATGGGTCCCTGTACGGCCTCCCATTGCTGCTGTCTCCATCGCCACACTCTGCCATGTGCCACTTTCAGGTCTCCTCACACACTGCTGGTGTGTAGAATTTTTTGACATAGGGTGCTGGCAGATTACGGGCCTCCCATAGCTGCTGCCAGGCCCCTAATCTGCCATAGGCCCCTATATACCGCCTCCTCATGCTGCTGCCAGGTCCAGAGTCTCTCATGGGTCCCTGTACGGCCTCCCATTGCTGCTGTCTCCATCGCCACACTCTGCCATGTGCCACTTTCAGGTCTCCTCACACACTGCTGGTGTGTAGAATTTTTTGACATAGGGTGCTGGCAGATTACGGGCCTCCCATAGCTGCTGCCAGGCCCCTAATCTGCCATAGGCCCCTATATACCGCCTCCTCATGCTGCTGCCAGGTCCAGAGTCTGTCATGGGTCCCTGTACGGCCTCCCATTGCTGCTGTCTCCATCGCCACACTCTGCCATGTGCCACTTTCAGGTCTCACACACTGCTGGTGTGTAGAATTTTTTGACATAGGGTGCTGGCAGATTACGGGCCTCCCATAGCTGCTGCCAGGCCCCTAATCTGCCATAGGCCCCTATATACCGCCTCCTCATGCTGCTGCCAGGTCCAGAGTCTCTCATGGGTCCCTATACGGCCTCCCATTGCTGCTGTCTCCATCGCCACACTCTGCCATGTGCCACTTTCAGGTCTCCTCACACACTGCTGGTGTGTAGAATTTTTTGACATAGGGTGCTGGCAGATTATGGGCCTCCCATAGCTGCTGCCAGGCCCCTAATCTGCCATAGGCCCCTATATACCGCCTCCTCATGCTGCTGCCAGGTCCAGAGTCTGTCATGGGTCCCTGTACGGCCTCCCATTGCTGCTGTCTCCATTGCCACACTCTGCCATGTGCCACTTTCAGGTCTCCTCACACACTGCTGGTGTGTTGAATTTTTTGACATAGGGTGCTGGCAGATTACGGGCCTCCCATAGCTGCTGCCAGGCCCCTAATCTGCCATAGGCCCCTATATACCGCCTCCTCATGCTGCTGCCAGGTCCAGAGTCTGTCATGGGTCCCTGTACGGCCTCCCATAGCTGCTGTCTCCATCGCCACACTCTGCCATGTGCCAGTTTCAGGTCTCCTCACACACTGCTGGTGTGTAGAATTTTTTGACATAGGGTGCTGGCAGATTACGGGCCTCCCATAGCTGCTGCCAGGCCCCTAATCTGCCATGGGCCCCTATATACCGCCTCCTCATGCTGCTGCCAGGTCCACAGTGTCTCATGCCATGTGCCACTTTCAGGTCTCCTCACACTGCTGGTGTGTTGAATTTTTTGACATAGGGTGCTGGCAGATTACGGGCCTCCTATAGCTGCTGCCAGGCCCCTAATCTGCCATAGGCCCCTATATACCGCTTCCTCATGCTGCTGCCAGGTCCAGAGTCTCTCATGGGTCCCTGTACGGCCTCCCATTGCTGCTGTCTCCATCGCCACACTCTGCCATGTGCCACTTTCAGGTCTCCTCACACACTGCTGGTGTGTAGAATTTTTTGACATAGGGTGCTGGCAGATTATGGGCCTCCCATAGCTGCTGCCAGGCCCCTAATCTGCCATAGGCCCCTATATACCGCCTCCTCATGCTGCTGCCAGGTCCAGAGTCTGTCATGGGTCCCTGTACGGCCTCCCATTGCTGCTGTCTCCATCGCCACACTCTGCCATGTGCCACTTTCAGGTCTCCTCACACACTGCTGGTGTGTTGAATTTTTTTGACATAGGGTGCTGGCAGATTACGGGCCTCCCATAGCTGCTGCCAGGCCCCTAATCTGCCATAGGCCCCTATATACCGCCTCCTCATGCTGCTGCCAGGTCCAGAGTCTGTCATGGGTCCCTGTACGGCCTCCCATTGCTGCTGTCTCCATCGCCACACTCTGCCATGTGCCACTTTCAGGTCTCACACACTGCTGGTGTGTAGAATTTTTTGACATAGGGTGCTGGCAGATTACGGGCCTCCCATAGCTGCTGCCAGGCCCCTAATCTGCCATAGGCCCCTATATACCGCCTCCTCATGCTGCTGCCAGGTCCAGAGTCTCTCATGGGTCCCTGTACGGCCTCCCATTGCTGCTGTCTCCATCGCCACACTCTGCCATGTGCCACTTTCAGGTCTCCTCACACACTGCTGGTGTGTAGAATTTTTTGACATAGGGTGCTGGCAGATTATGGGCCTCCCATAGCTGCTGCCAGGCCCCTAATCTGCCATAGGCCCCTATATACCGCCTCCTCATGCTGCTGCCAGGTCCAGAGTCTGTCATGGGTCCCTGTACGGCCTCCCATTGCTGCTGTCTCCATCGCCACACTCTGCCATGTGCCACTTTCAGGTCTCCTCACACACTGCTGGTGTGTTGAATTTTTTGACATAGGGTGCTGGCAGATTACGGGCCTCCCATAGCTGCTGCCAGGCCCCTAATCTGCCATGGGCCCCTATATACCACCTCCTCATGCTGCTGCCAGGTCCAGAGTCTGTCATGGGTCCCTGTACGGCCTCCCATTGCTGCTGTCTCCATCGCCACACTCTGCCATGTGCCACTTTCAGGTCTCCTCACACACTGCTGGTGTGTAGAATTTTTTGACATAGGGTGCTGGCAGATTATGGGCCTCCCATAGCTGCTGCCAGGCCCCTAATCTGCCATAGGCCCCTATATACCGCCTCCTCATGCTGCTGCCAGGTCCACAGTGTCTCATGCCATGTGCCACTTTCAGGTCTCCTCACACACTGCTGGTGTGTAGAATTTTTTGACATAGGGTGCTGGCAGATTACGGGCCTCCCATAGCTGCTGCCAGGCCCCTAATCTGCCATAGGCCCCTATATACCGCCTCCTCATGCTGCTGCCAGGTCCAGAGTCTCTCATGGGTCCCTGTACGGCCTCCCATTGCTGCTGTCTCCATCGCCACACTCTGCCATGTGCCACTTTCAGGTCTCCTCACACACTGCTGGTGTGTAGAATTTTTTGACATAGGGTGCTGGCAGATTATGGGCCTCCCATAGCTGCTGCCAGGCCCCTAATCTGCCATAGGCCCCTATATACCGCCTCCTCATGCTGCTGCCAGGTCCAGAGTCTGTCATGGGTCCCTGTACGGCCTCCCATTGCTGCTGTCTCCATCGCCACACTCTGCCATGTGCCACTTTCAGGTCTCCTCACACACTGCTGGTGTGTAGAATTTTTTGACATAGGGTGCTGGCAGATTACGGGCCTCCCATAGCTGCTGCCAGGCCCCTAATCTGCCATAGGCCCCTATATACCGCCTCCTCATGCTGCTGCCAGGTCCAGAGTCTCTCATGGGTCCCTGTACGGCCTCCCATTGCTGCTGTCTCCATCGCCACACTCTGCCATGTGCCACTTTCAGGTCTCCTCACACACTGCTGGTGTGTTGAATTTTTTGACATAGGGTGCTGGCAGATTACGGGCCTCCCATAGCTGCTGCCAGGCCCCTAATCTGCCATAGGCCCCTATATACCGCCTCCTCATGCTGCTGCCAGGTCCAGAGTCTGTAATGGGTCCCTGTACGGCCTCCCATTGCTGCTGTCTCCATCGCCACAGTCTGCCATGTGCCACTTTCAGGTCTCACACACTGCTGGTGTGTAGAATTTTTTGACATAGGGTGCTGGCAGATTACGGGCCTCCCATAGCTGCTGCCAGGCCCCTAATCTGCCATAGGCCCCTATATACCGCCTCCTCATGCTGCTGCCAGGTCCAGAGTCTGTCATGGGTCCCTGTACGGCCTCCCATTGCTGCTGTCTCCATCGCCACACTCTGCCATGTGCCACTTTCAGGTCTCCTCACACACTGCTGGTGTGTAGAATTTTTTGACATAGGGTGCTGGCAGATTATGGGCCTCCCATAGCTGCTGCCAGGCCCCTAATCTGCCATAGGCCCCTATATACCGCCTCCTCATGCTGCTGCCAGGTCCAGAGTCTGTCATGGGTCCCTGTACGGCCTCCCATTGCTGCTGTCTCCATCGCCACACTCTGCCATGTGCCACTTTCAGGTCTCCTCACACACTGCTGGTGTGTTGAATTTTTTGACATAGGGTGCTGGCAGATTACGGGCCTCCCATAGCTGCTGCCAGGCCCCTAATCTGCCATGGGCCCCTATATACCACCTCCTCATGCTGCTGCCAGGTCCAGAGTCTGTCATGGGTCCCTGTACGGCCTCCCATTGCTGCTGTCTCCATCGCCACACTCTGCCATGTGCCACTTTCAGGTCTCCTCACACACTGCTGGTGTGTAGAATTTTTTGACATAGGGTGCTGGCAGATTATGGGCCTCCCATAGCTGCTGCCAGGCCCCTAATCTGCCATAGGCCCCTATATACCGCCTCCTCATGCTGCTGCCAGGTCCACAGTGTCTCATGCCATGTGCCACTTTCAGGTCTCCTCACACACTGCTGGTGTGTAGAATTTTTTGACATAGGGTGCTGGCAGATTACGGGCCTCCCATAGCTGCTGCCAGGCCCCTAATCTGCCATAGGCCCCTATATACCGCCTCCTCATGCTGCTGCCAGGTCCAGAGTCTCTCATGGGTCCCTGTACGGCCTCCCATTGCTGCTGTCTCCATCGCCACACTCTGCCATGTGCCACTTTCAGGTCTCCTCACACACTGCTGGTGTGTAGAATTTTTTGACATAGGGTGCTGGCAGATTATGGGCCTCCCATAGCTGCTGCCAGGCCCCTAATCTGCCATAGGCCCCTATATACCGCCTCCTCATGCTGCTGCCAGGTCCAGAGTCTGTCATGGGTCCCTGTACGGCCTCCCATTGCTGCTGTCTCCATCGCCACACTCTGCCATGTGCCACTTTCAGGTCTCCTCACACACTGCTGGTGTGTAGAATTTTTTGACATAGGGTGCTGGCAGATTACGGGCCTCCCATAGCTGCTGCCAGGCCCCTAATCTGCCATAGGCCCCTATATACCGCCTCCTCATGCTGCTGCCAGGTCCAGAGTCTCTCATGGGTCCCTGTACGGCCTCCCATTGCTGCTGTCTCCATCGCCACACTCTGCCATGTGCCACTTTCAGGTCTCCTCACACACTGCTGGTGTGTAGAATTTTTTGACATAGGGTGCTGGCAGATTACGGGCCTCCCATAGCTGCTGCCAGGCCCCTAATCTGCCATAGGCCCCTATATACCGCCTCCTCATGCTGCTGCCAGGTCCACAGTGTCTCATGCCATGTGCCACTTTCAGGTCTCCTCACACTGCTGGTGTGTTGAATTTTTTGACATAGGGTGCTGGCAGATTATGGGCCTCCTATAGCTGCTGCCAGGCCCCTAATCTGCCATAGGCCCCTATATACCGCTTCCTCATGCTGCTGCCAGGTCCAGAGTCTCTCATGGGTCCCTGTACGGCCTCCCATTGCTGCTGTCTCCATCGCCACACTCTGCCATGTGCCACTTTCAGGTCTCACACACTGCTGGTGTGTAGAATTTTTTGACAGAGGGTGCTGGCAGATTACGGGCCTCCCATAGCTGCTGCCAGGCCCCTAATCTGCCATAGGCCCCTATATACCGCCTCCTCATGCTGCTGCCAGGTCCAGAGTCTCTCATGGGTCCCTGTACGGCCTCCCATTGCTGCTGTCTCCATCGCCACACTCTGCCATGTGCCACTTTCAGGTCTCCTCACACACTGCTGGTGTGTAGAATTTTTTGACATAGGGTGCTGGCAGATTATGGGCCTCCCATAGCTGCTGCCAGGCCCCTAATCTGCCATAGGCCCCTATATACCGCCTCCTCATGCTGCTGCCAGGTCCAGAGTCTGTCATGGGTCCCTGTACGGCCTCCCATTGCTGCTGTCTCCATCGCCACACTCTGCCATGTGCCACTTTCAGGTCTCCTCACACACTGCTGGTGTGTTGAATTTTTTGACATAGGGTGCTGGCAGATTACGGGCCTCCCATAGCTGCTGCCAGGCCCCTAATCTGCCATGGGCCCCTATATACCACCTCCTCATGCTGCTGCCAGGTCCAGAGTCTGTCATGGGTCCCTGTACGGCCTCCCATTGCTGTTGTCTCCATCGCCACACTCTGCCATGTGCCACTTTCAGGTCTCCTCACACACTGCTGGTGTGTAGAATTTTTTGACATAGGGTGCTGGCAGATTATGGGCCTCCCATAGCTGCTGCCAGGCCCCTAATCTGCCATAGGCCCCTATATACCGCCTCCTCATGCTGCTGCCAGGTCCACAGTGTCTCATGCCATGTGCCACTTTCAGGTCTCCTCACACACTGCTGGTGTGTAGAATTTTTTGACATAGGGTGCTGGCAGATTACGGGCCTCCCATAGCTGCTGCCAGGCCCCTAATCTGCCATAGGCCCCTATATACCGCCTCCTCATGCTGCTGCCAGGTCCAGAGTCTCTCATGGGTCCCTGTACGGCCTCCCATTGCTGCTGTCTCCATCGCCACACTCTGCCATGTGCCACTTTCAGGTCTCCTCACACACTGCTGGTGTGTAGAATTTTTTGACATAGGGTGCTGGCAGATTATGGGCCTCCCATAGCTGCTGCCAGGCCCCTAATTTGCCATAGGCCCCTATATACCGCTTCCTCATGCTGCTGCCAGGTCCAGAGTCTCTCATGGGTCCCTGTACGGCCTCCCATTGCTGCTGTCTCCATCGCCACACTCTGCCATGTGCCACTTTCAGGTCTCCTCACACACTGCTGGTGTGTAGAATTTTTTGACATAGGGTGCTGGCAGATTACGGGCCTCCCATAGCTGCTGCCAGGCCCCTAATCTGCCATAGGCCCCTATATACCGCCTCCTCATGCTGCTGCCAGGTCCAGAGTCTCTCATGGGTCCCTGTACGGCCTCCCATTGCTGCTGTCTCCATCGCCACACTCTGCCATGTGCCACTTTCAGGTCTCCTCACACACTGCTGGTGTGTAGAATTTTTTGACATAGGGTGCTGGCAGATTACGGGCCTCCCATAGCTGCTGCCAGGCCCCTAATCTGCCATAGGCCCCTATATACCGCCTCCTCATGCTGCTGCCAGGTCCACAGTGTCTCATGCCATGTGCCACTTTCAGGTCTCCTCACACTGCTGGTGTGTTGAATTTTTTGACATAGGGTGCTGGCAGATTATGGGCCTCCTATAGCTGCTGCCAGGCCCCTAATCTGCCATAGGCCCCTATATACCGCTTCCTCATGCTGCTGCCAGGTCCAGAGTCTCTCATGGGTCCCTGTACGGCCTCCCATTGCTGCTGTCTCCATCGCCACACTCTGCCATGTGCCACTTTCAGGTCTCCTCACACACTGCTGGTGTGTAGAATTTTTTGACATAGGGTGCTGGCAGATTATGGGCCTCCCATAGCTGCTGCCAGGCCCCTAATCTGCCATAGGCCCCTATATACCGCCTCCTCATGCTGCTGCCAGGTCCAGAGTCTGTCATGGGTCCCTGTACGGCCTCCCATTGCTGCTGTCTCCATCGCCACACTCTGCCATGTGCCACTTTCAGGTCTCCTCACACTGCTGGTGTGTAGAATTTTTTGACATAGGGTGCTGGCAGATTACGGGCCTCCCATTGCTGCTGCCAGGCCCCTAATCTGCCATGGGCCCCTATACCGCCTCCTCATGCTGCTGCCAAGTCCAGAGTGTGTCATGGGTCCCTGTACGGCCTCCCATTGCTGCTGTCTCCATAGCCACACTCTGCCATGTGCCACTTTCAGGTCTCCTCACACTGCTGGTGTGTAGAATTTTTTGACATAGGGTGCTGGCAGATTACGGGCCTCCCATTGCTGCTGCCAGGCCCGTAATCTGCCATGGGCCCCCGTACCGACTCCTCATGCTGTGACGTTGCAACAAGGTGGAATTCAACCCTACATATGTTAGACCGCCTTTACGAACAGCGAAAGGCCATCACCGATTTCCTGATGTTAAAAGCGGATAAAGATACTCCCTGTGTAACTTAGATGTCAGCCATTGGCAGCTCATGCGTGACACCTGCGCTTGCTCAGGCCCTTTGAGGAGGCCACGCTATTCGTGAGTCGGCAGGACTATGGGATGAACGACGTCATTCCTCTGTTGCACGTCCTGGAACAAATGCTGTTAACAATGGCTGGTCAGGGTGCGGTAGACGTGGCACACAGATCTCAACGCCACATGACCCCTGTGGGGGCAGGACAGGAAGAAGAGGAGGAGGTAGAGGAGGACATTGGTGCTCAGGAATTATTGAGTGAAATGGGTGGTTTTTCCACTCAGCGGACAGGAGTGGAGGAGCAGGAGCATCTGGTAGAGGAGGAGGAGGAGGAGACAGAGGACCCAGACGCACCGTGGCAGTATGCTGTGGAGATGGAGGCAGGGAGTCCCTCGCATTCCTTGGCACAAATGGCCCATAGCATGCTCGCTTGCTTGCGTAGCGACAGCCGAATAATAACCATCAGACAGAGGGATGACTTTTGGCTGTCCACCTTGTTGGACCCTCGCTACCGTTCAAAAATGGTGGCCTTTTTCACACCTGCTGAGAGGGAGGCCAAAATAACGTACTATAAAAACCACCTATGTAGTCAGCTGGTCTCTGCCTGTCTGCGCCAACGTCCATCCTCAGACACTGTGGGCCCTGTGCGCTCGCGTTCCGCTGCCATGGCAGCAGGGGAGGGGTGGGGTGGTAGGAGCAGTGGCAGCTCCACCAGCAGCGGCTGCCTCAGTCTGCAGTCGATGATGAGTAGCTTTCTTCACCAGCGCAGTGAGGAAACTACTAACCAGCCGCAGCAGCAGCAGCAGCAGCAGCATCAGGTGGACCTGGAGCAGGACCTCAAACAACAGGCTTAGGCCTACTTGGACAGCACCCTGCCAACCGAGGTAGACAATCCCCTTGACTACTGGGCAACGAAACTTGACCTTTGGCCCCAACTAGCTGAATTTGCCCTTGAAAGGCTGTCATGCCCGGCCAGTAGCGTGGCATCGGAGCGCGTGTTTAGTGCGGCAGGAGGTATTGCAACTCCGCGGAGGACACGACTGTCCACCCAAAGTGTGGAGAGACTGACGTTTGTGAAAATGAATCAGGCGTGGATTAGTCTGGATTTCAAACCACCAGTTCCTGACACAACTGACTAAATCCGCCATGAATCATGCCCCAAACATTTGCCACTTTCAGGTCTCCTCACACTGCTGGTGTGTTCCATTTTTTGTCATAGGGTGCTGGCAGATTACGGGCCTCCCATAGCTGCTGCCAGGCCCCTAATCTGCCATAGGCCCCTATACCGCCTCCTCATGCTGCTGCCAAGTCCAGAGTCTCTCATGGGTCCCTGTACGGCCTCCCATTGCTGCTGTCTCCATCGCCACACTCTGCCATGTGCCACTTTCAGGTCTCCTCACACTGCTGGTTTATTCCATTTTTTGTCATAGGGTGCTGGCAGATTACGGGCCTCCCATAGCTGCTGCCAGGCCCCTAATCTGCCATGGGCCCCTATACCGCCTCCTCATGCTGCTGCCAGGTCCAGAGTCTCTCATGGGTCCCTGTACGGCCTCCCATTGCTGCTGTCTCCATCGCCACACTCTGCCATGTGCCACTTTCAGGTCTCCTCACACTGCTGGTGGGTTCCATTTTTTGTCATAGGGTGCTGGCAGATTACGGGCCTCCCATAGCTGCTGCCAGGCCCCTAATCTGCCATGGGCCCCCGTACCGACTCCTCATGCTGCTGCCAGGCCCGTAATCTGTCATGGGCCCCTGTTGTCGCTTGTTGGCATATTCCGCTCGTTCAGATGCTCCTTCTCCTGCTACTCCTCTTCACGGATTCCGTCAGCAGTCTTTCTTGGAATCCGTTTCCAAGAGACAACAGTTTGCGAGCACGCACCAGACGGTGCAGAAACTGAACGTCCTCCTGTCCAAGTTGCTGCTGCCAGGCTCGTAATCTGTCATGCGCCCCTGTACCGCCTCCTCATGCTGCTGCCAGGTCCAGAGTGTGTCATGGGCCCCCGTACCGACTCCAAATGCTGCTGCCAGGCCCGTAATCTGTCATGGGCCCCTGTACCGCCTCCCCATGCTGCTGCCAGGTCCAGATTGTGTCATGGGTCCCTGTACGGCCTCCCATTGCTGCTGCCAGGCCTGTAATCTGCCATGGGCCCCCGTACCGACTCCTCATGCTGCTGCCAGGCCCGTAATCTGCCATGGGCCCCTGTACCGCCTCCTCATGCTGCTGCCAGGTCCAGAGTGTGTCATGGGTCCCTGTACGGCCTCCCATTGCTGCTGTCTCTATCGCCACACTCTGCCATGTGCCACTTTCAGGTCTCCTCACACTGCTGGTGGTTTCCATTTTTGTCATAGGGTGCTGTATGGCCTCCCATTGCTGCTGCCTCCACCGCCACACTGTGGCTCCACACTCTGGTTTTGGCCCCGTGACTGGCCAAATGAGTGAAGTGTGCGGTGATTCTAAGATCGACGGCACTCATCTGCATGTCATACTGCCTGACAGTATTATTTCTCTTCCCCAGCAGACTCCAAGGGCATTTAAATTAAAGGTACAGTGTTCAGCACTAATATTAAGTCTCTCTGAAGCCTAGAAACACCCTTTTTTAAGTTAAATTCACAGCGAATATATTCGACTCGAATCGAAATTTTTCTACGAATTCGCCGAATCAGTCGAATCGAATTTTTGAATACTTCGCTCATCTCTAATCTCAATGTTAATCAATGGATATAGACCTATTAAAGCTGATCTGTTTACATAAATGCTGTAGAAAGCTTTGTTTCCATCTCGTTTTATGTACACTACTTAAAAAATTTAAATGAACACTTTGAAAACACATCAGATCTCAGTGGGGAAAAATCTCATGCTGGATATCTATACTGAAATGGACTGGGTAATGTGTTAGGAATGTAAGGATGCCCCATTGTTTGATGGAAATGAAAATTATCAACCTACAGAGAACTGTATCAATTATCAACCTACAGAGAACTGAATTCAAAGTGAAAAAATTATACAGCAGGCTAGTCCATTTTGATGAAATTTCATTGCAGCAACTCAAAATGGTACTCAGTAGTAGGCCCCCATGTGCTTGACAACATCAGGGCATGCTCCTAATGAGACAACGGATGGTGTCCTGGGGTATTTCCTCCCAGATCTGAGCATTACTGAGCTCCTGGACAGTCTGAAGTGCAACCTGGCAGCGTTGGATGGACCAAAACATGATATCCCAGAGGTGTTCTATTGGTATCAATTCCTTCATCCTCAAGGAACTGCCTGCATACTCCTGCCACATGAGGCCAGGCATTGTCATGCACGAGGAGGAACCCAGGACCCATTGCACCAGCGTAGGGTCTGACAATGGGTTCAAGGATTTCATTCTGATACCTAATGGCAGTCAGGGTGCCATTGTCTAGCCTGTAGAGGTCTGTGCGTCCCTCCATGGATATGCATCCCCAAACCATCACTGACCCACCACCAAAACAGTCATGCTGAATGAATTTACAGGCAGCATAATGTTTTCCACAGCTTCTCCAGATCCTTTCACATCTGTCACATGTGCTTAGAGTGAACCTGCTCTCATCTGTGAAAAGCACTGGTGTTCAATGGCAAATACCAATTGTGACGGGAGCGACTTTTGGGGGTGGGGGGGCCCCTGTATCATCTCCCCAAATCATTATGTTTAACCCACCCTGTGCCTGTTTAAGGGGTACAGGGTGTGTATGTGAATGTCTGAGTCTTGTGTATAGTGTGTGTTCCTTTGTTCTTGGCCACATGGCTGTCCATTGTCTGTTTGCCATGTGCTACCCCCCATTGTGCTGTGTCTTCCTGTCCAGCCAACTATTATGGGATGTACTGTTTGTGTATTGGTGTGGGGGTTGGTCAATGTCCTTTACCATGTGCTTCATCCCATTGTTCTGTGTCTTGGTTGGATGGGGAGGGGTGATGATGTATTTCCTGTTCCTGGTTGTCTTTCCCCGCCCTCTGTATAAAACATGTTGTTTGTGTACAATAAAAGTTTTTGGCTTCCTGTTTTAGGAAGAGCTGGGTGTTGTCTATTTTCCTGAGGGATTTCAAGGGTGTGGTCCAAGGATGGTGTTCGGACGGGGGAAGCTGCGGGATCACGGAATATACCCAAGTGCGGTCGGGTACCGGTTCCGTTACACCAATCAAGCTCTATGGTGCCAGGCAGTAAGCACAGGGTCCACTAGAGGACATTTGGCCCTCAGGTCACTCTCATGAGGTCTATTTCTAATTGTTTGGTCAGAGACATTCACAACAGTGGCCTGCTGGAGGTCATTTTGTAGGGATCTGGCAGTACTCAGCCTGGTCCTCCTTGCACAAAGGAGCAGATACTGGTCCTGCTGATGACTTTCTACGGCCCTGTCCAGCTCTCCTTGAGTAACTGCCTGTCTCCTGGAATCTCCTCCATGCTCTTGGGACTGTGCTGGGAGACACAGCAAACCTTCTGGCAATGGCACATATTGAAGTGCCATCTTGGAGGACTTGGACTTCCTGTGCAACCTCTGTAGGGTCCAGGTATCGCCTCATGCTACCAGTAGTGACACTGACCCTAGCCAAATGCAAAACTAGTGAAAAACATTCAGAAAAGATGAGTAGGGAAAAAACTGTCAGTGGCCTCCACCTGTAAAACCATTCCTGTTTTGGGGATTGTCTCATTGTTGCCCATCTAGTGCACCTGTTGTTCATTTCATTAACACCAAAGCAGCTGAAACTAATTAACAACCCCCTCTGCTACTTAACTGACCAGATCAACATCCCAGGAGTTTAATTGACTTGATGCTATACTCTGATTAAAAAGTGTTCCTTTAATTTTTTTGAGCAGTGTATATTCCTATGTTCTTTAGCCATCCTTTTGTAAAAGCTGCCCTCAAAGTATATAAGTGCTTGTATTTCATGAAGAGGACTAGTGATGTCCTTGATGTTCAAGTGCAACGTAAGTCTGACTCGAACATCGGCCGTTCATGTGTGTTCATGCTCTACCAGTGCATTGTGATTTGCCAAAACAATGACCATAGGTCAGGTGCAATGCTTTGGCCAATAACAGCACAATTGGGCAGAGCTAGCGGTGACATCACCGCTAGCTATGCCCAATTTTTTACATCTGACCAGCAACTGTCAGATCTGTCGGATGCGGCGAGTGCTCAGCGGGCGCGTTATTGACTTGTCAAAAACATTTGTTGTGTTTTGTATCACATTTTACACTTTTTTGGTGAATGGGTAGGGGTACTATGCACCCCATACTCATTTACAAGGGGGGGGTGGGATCTTGGGGCCCCCTTATTAAAGGGTATGTGGCCTGGTATGGTTAAGGAGGGGGGCGCTCGCTTGTTCTCCCCTTTTCTGCCCTGCCAGGCCTATGCTCGGATCAAGGGTCTGGTAGAAATTTAGGGGGGACCCCATGCTTTTTTTCCCCCCCATTTTTTGGGGTGGGGTTTCCATTAACAGGCCTACTCCTCCTTACCCCACACACTTTTTAAAAAAAACTGTGGGGTCCCTCCTAACCACGCTGTTTTTTTGTTTTTGTTTTTAATTAAAAAAATGTCAGTCCTGCTGCAACATGTTCTGTACATTGTACAGATGTGCAACTTTGCAGGTAGTTTAAGGGGATCCCCCAGGCATGATATTTAATGGAATTTTTCATTTTTTTTTTTTACTTTAAATAATGAAAAATGACTGCCCCTTTAAACACAGTACTTTTTTTGAAAAGGGGTTTTCACTGATTCATGTCTCTCAGGGTAGTACCCTAGTCCCCACTACCCTTTTATGGCCAATAGCATGCATATAAGCCTTAAAAATGGAAACTTTTGGATTTACAAAGTTCAAGTCCCATGGACTTGCATTATGTTCAAAGTTTGCGGTCGAATTATCGTTAGGTTCAAATGCTCGACTGGGAACCGAACAGGGGGTGTTCAGCTTATCACTAATGAGGGTACCAGTCATTGTACCTGTTCTCAGTGCACTGTGAACTGGTTATCTCCATGTCCACTATTTGTTCTACTTTAGGTTGTAGAGCCCTTTAACTGGAGTCCAACCAAGACAGATGCTGAACAGCATACCCTGTCAATCTCCCCTGTTAATTTGGGGGTATTTAGGAATTGGTGGGTAGAGTCGGTGTTTTTTTTTTTTTGTTTTTTTAAGGAGAAGAGAAGTTGAGGAGGAACATGCATGCATACAGAGTGCACATATAGAGTCAATATGTTTATTTGTTTGGGAAATTCTCTTGAACTTGTATATGGAGGAGGGTCGGCAGACACTGGTAAATAGTTATGAGTATTGTAGTGGCATTGGTTTATTTGTCTTTGCCAGGCTGGTGTCTACTCAGTGTTCCTAAGGTGGGGGCCAGGACATTTGTGATGGTTTTTGTACCCACAGTTTCCACATGGGTAACTGGGACTTCAGGTGCTTAGGGAGCCCCAGAAAGATTACCACTCTGCTGCTGTGAAGCCTTGGGTTTGTAACTCCCCTTGTTACTGTAGCACTACCCCATTAGGAGTTACTGACGTTTTGGGTTCCCCTATAGTCCTGCATAGCCAGACAACATGCATCTTCACACAGACCTGCATCCAGGAGTCAGTAACCAGTCTTTGGCACTTTGTTTGATGTTTTATTAGGGGAATTTCAACTTGGATGGGATTAGGGGTGTACGGGTTCCCAAGGAACAATAACTAAAGACAACTTCCTGGCAACTATGTACAAGTCCATGAAAAAGGTTTTTCTTCTAGAAGAGCTCTTCAGCCTCTCCTGGTGTACTACCCCAGACCCAAGATAAATCCTCTTCTTTACCCAGCTGTCTGGAGGAATCCCTGGGCAAGGAGATCCAGCGGCTGCTGCTTGAAAGGGTTACCAGTCCCAGATATAGAGCTAGTCAGGTTTCCCACCAGAATGCTCCTTCCCCTATTTGGCCCAGGGGGTGTAGGATTACTCACTCAGTCCTTCTCCTGTGCTGCTGGTGGCTGCTACAAGGCCTTCTAGCTGGGCCGCTCCTTCCCTACTGCACAGGTGGTCCTCGCTACGGGGGCTGGTGAAGCCCTGAGTTTTCTTCCTTCCAAGCTCCAGACCTGTAGGTAGGCCCCATTCCACTGGGACCCCTCCCAGGCTTCTACATCTCTGCCTCTCTCACATTTTCCACCCAAACTCTCCTTCAGCTGAGCAGGCTCACTCACTTTTAAGTGTTGCCCTGTCTCCTTGCCAGGCCTCCTGTTGGGGATTGGCCAGGCACCCTCAAAAGTGCAGATCAGCCACTCCTCAGATCCCCCCACTGCTTCTAGACCTTTCTCCAAAGTTCTAGAGCAGGGGGAGATTCCAGAGGGCTGGCCTGCAGAGCCTCTCAGCTCTGACCAAAGTTTGACCCTTACTAGATATCACACCCAGGCTGCTGCTCAGCCCTCCTAGCTAACAATTGAGGTCTAGCTCCCCTAAATGACAAGGAGGGTGCTACATAACCAATGTGGAAAGGAGAGTGCCATGTTCAGATAGCAGGTTTCAGATCCCCCTGCACTGAAGAGCATAGGGGATCTTTACCTCAAGTGGTCATCTGCTCTGCAACAAATAACCACAAATTACAGGACTGATTCTGCCATGTGAGCTCATCTTGAAGTAGAAAAAGCTGTGTGCCAAGAAAACTTGCACCTCTCCCCAGCCAGTGTAAAGCAATGTAACCAGTGGCTACCAGACAGTGATGACCAGAGAGTTCTTTGTTCTCCTGTCAATGCCTATACAGACACCCACCACTTATGCCTAAACTCCGAAGTGTCCCTCCACACATTGTGTGTTTTGGCTAAAGGCTCTTGGGTGACATAGCTCTGTGGAGAGCAGATAAAAGGTCTTCACACAAGCTGATGATGATGTCATAAAGGATCAACACAGGATTCTGTCAATATATGAGTGAGGTAAATATATGCAGTTTACTATTTTTAGCACCCTGAGCTTTATGCTTCAGTTTTTGCTGTAGGTTGAAGTTTTGTTTTCCTTTGCAGAATTTGCTAATTTGCAAACCGTACATTTAGGTCTTATAACCAATAAATTGTGTTGTGCTAATCATAAATGTGAATATATTGACCTCCCATACACATAAATTCCAGAAAATGATGAATGAAACCGCCTCTATATATCACACAACACAAATACCATTTAACGTGATAATAAAATGTAAATCCTCTACAAATACTGTATACATTTTTTCTATATATCCACAAAGAACGTCCCAACATATGAAGCCAGGGATAGTGGTGTAACGCATAGGGCAGAGCCAAGTGACTTCAGGTCCTAAGTCGAAAACTGAGGTTTATGTGTTATGCTGGTAATCAGTCTTTGACTCAAATACATATTGTGAGTATGTTTTTCATTGCAGTTTTTGCCATTTTAACAGCAATATAGATTACTACACTATCGGAGGCCTTCTCTTCTTCCTTCTATGAGCTATTGCAGAAAGGGTGGATTGATTTATTTTTGGATGAATGGATCCACCAGCAGATGATCTTCAAAAGTGTGCTGTGATCTGTATATATATTTATATAGGTACAGGAGCCAGGTAAGCAAGCATTTCTATTGGTGGTGGAGTGAGGAATTCAATCACTGAGTTTACACATGGATTACTGAGTATTTAATCACAGTGAGCTGCCATTTGATTATCACTTTTCAGAGCATATGTTGGGAATTTATTTGCGGATATATAAAAAAAATTATATGTGTAGAGAATTTAAATTTGATTATCACATTGAATGGCTTCCTATGTTGGGACTTTCTTTGTTGATGTATAGAAAAAATGTATTCATTATGTATAGAGGATTTAAATTTAATTATCACATTGAATGATATTTGTGTTGATATATAGAGAAGGTTTCATTCATAATTTTCTGGAATTTATGTGTATGGGAAGTCAATATATTCACATTTATTGTATAAGTAGCGCAACACAATTTATTGGTTATATTGTTATTGGTGTGTGAACACATTCTGTGTTTGCTGCAGCTCACAGTTAGGTTTGTGTATTTATTTATTTTCTTTTTTTATTTATTGCAATTTTTGAGACACAGTTAAGTTTTAATTGTTTTGCTGAATTGGATTACCTGTATGGACTTCCTAGGGTATGGTTCCTGGAGGCAGTGAATAAAGTGGCATTACCATATTGTTGTGTTTATGGGTCACTCCTGATTGAGGAGGCAATGCAGTGACCCTAAAGTCTAGTACACACTATGAGAAAATTGGATGACTAAACATCGGATTTCTACGAAAGTGTGTATCATAATGTAGTTGGAATGGTATTGCCTGGTAAGAAAATTCTCGGCTGACAAAGGCAAACGTAGCTACATAAGCGGAAGTGTAGGGTCATTCTATGCTTCTGATCATGCATGTTTTCTTTTCTATTTCATTATTTCTGCATGATTACTGCACACATTAAATGAAAATTGGACATTGTGTTCACATATGATAAAAATTTTCTAGCTTGCACCCTCGGTTTTTGTTATCTGAAAAGTCAGGAATTTGCTGCCAAAAGCACTATACTAATGATCAGATAATTGGCCGATTGTTCCCCGTAGGGACATTTTCGAATGATTTTCCTATCATGTGTACAGGTCATAATTATAGCAGTTAGACAGTATCTCCATACAGTCAAACTGACTGATCCTTAAAATATAACATTTTTTACAAGTTAATTGTAACATGTAAATATGACCAAGGAAGAGTGCCTCTTACTAATCATTTACATCCAAATAATCTGCCAGCAACTACCTTGGGTCAAGCAAGGTAAAGAGTTGATTTGTAATGGGTGGATCCAGTAATGACATGCTTTGCCTGTTACGACAGACCTCACATTCCCAACCAAGATACTACCTGCTTTATGTCATCCAGATGAGAAAGTCTGCATTCTGGGTCATGGCTGGACGCAGAGTAGCATGGATGTCTAGTTATTAGTGAAAGTAATTTTGCAGGTTTTTACCTGACAAGCTTGCAGATCTGGTCAGTACAGTCTAATGAGCTCTAGATATATGAATTGTAACCTGAGACACCATAGAGAAAAGAGACACAAATGCATCTCATAAGCAAGTATAGTGTGCTTGTTCCTTAAGTAAATAACTCTTGGTGTGGTTTATTTCAAGAAAAAATATAAAATAATAAAATAAGTAAAGGCTGTTGGGTTTTCCATATGAATAGACACTATGGGGTTGATTTACTAAAGGCAAATATTCTGTGCACTTTGCAAAGTGCAGTTGCACTCTGCAAGAACAGTTGCTCCAGAGGTTAATAAATGAGCAGAAGCTCTGCTGACATCCATTATCCAATCATGTGCAAGCAAAAGTGCTTTTTTTTTTCAATTTCCCTTGCATGTGATTGGGTATTGCTTGCAAAGTAAATCTTTATCTCATTTACAAAGCTCTGGAGCAATTGCACTTGCAGAGTGCAACTGTACCTTGTATGGTGCACAGTCTATTTGCCTTTAGAAAAACAACCCCTATATGCCTGTATGGATATGTTGCACTAATGTTGGGTGCTTTTATTTATGGCCATTTGGTCCAGTGTGTCTTAGACATTGATATGAATAAAAAGTATTTTATTTTAAACATTGTGGTCTCCACGTACAGGTAAAGCATGTGTAGAATGTTTATTGCTGGACCAGAACAGGGAAACAGGTAGAGGCAGTGGGATCTGGAGAACAGGTTCAAAGCAGCAAGGTACATGGTAGTAGGTACAGAAGCAGGATCACTGGTTCAAGAGTAGCAGGATCAAGATATTTGGCACACAGGACAAAACACTGAAACACTGTGAAAACCTAGAGGAGGGACTAAATACCTTCCCAGCAGTCAGCATCAGGTGGGTACTAATTGATGTGGGCTGCTGGCTACTGGGAGACACCCGCTGGTTGATACTGGGACTCTAACCTTCAGGTGCGGGAACCACAATGACACAAGCGGGTGATCCAGTTCTTCACTGGTAGGTAAAGCGTTTCTCTTATATGTACAGTTAATCTGTGTATTTGGCTGTTTGCCTGGAGTTCAGCTTCAAGGTCAATTTTCACTTGAGCAAGGGCATATACCCTTGAGCTGGACAACCCTTTGGCTTACTATAACTGCTAGAGACTTTGCATCTGAGTTCCCTGATTCATTTTTCCATTATGGTTATTAAAAAGGGTTTGGATACATGGGTGCCTGGGTCTCCTGTGTACTTTTGACTGTCTCTCCTCCAATCATGGAGTGCTATCTGCTGAAAAGTATGTTAAATGTAGGCTGCAGTGTGCATACCCCTCTAGTCACTATAATTCAGGCCCTGCTTTCCATTTTACTTTAGTCCCTTAATCAGGGTATGTCCATTGGGACAACAAGGCAAAAAAAGAATCTGCTGACTAATAACAGGTTGAACAGACAGGTATTCGCCTTGTGATCAGTGACAAGGGCACTGGGGTAATAAGGGTCAGCACCACAACCCATTACTTTGGGTAATAAGAGTCAAGAATTGATTACTAAAGGTCTGGACCAAAACTCATCACTGTAGGTCAGGGGTGTCAAGCTCCATTTCATTGCAGGCCATATCAGCATTATGGTTGCCCTCAAAGGGCCGGTTGTATCTTTAAGACTAGATGTCCAGAGCACCTCACCCCCCATTACATAAGATGTCAAACATCCCACACCCTCCCTAACATCACCGTGCACCCCCTTTGGGGACGGAGCTGGAAAGCAGAAAGTGCAGGGACTGGAGGAGGACCAGAGGAGGAGATGAGTCAGTTACCAGAGTCTGCTGAATGCTGAGATCAGGAGAGGCAGAGATGAGGGGGTGCTGCAACTGCACTGAGACACTGAGAGGTGCAGGATTTGGCAGAGGAGTTCTATTCTCCTCTCGGCTGCCGACTGCTGAGACAAGGTGGGGGCAAAGACAAGGGGTTACCTGCAGGAGAGGTGCAAGGGCCACATGAAATGACCTGGAGGGCCTTGTGTTTGACACCTGTGCTGTAGGGTAATAAGGGTCGAAAAGTGATTAATAAGGGTCAGCACCAATACCCATTAATATGGGGGGGTAAGGGTCCAGAATTAATAAGAGTCACCACCAAAACACATAGGGGTTCATTTACTAAAACTGGAGAGTGCAAAATCACCACCAGACTTTGCACTATCCAGTCTCCAGAAATCAACCCCATTTTTTGCTTACAAACCCAGTTTGTGTTAACTTATTTGGCCTTTCATGCATTTACATCCAATTATAGGAAATCCCCATTAAAATTTAGAGCAACTTTTTTGCTAAATGTATTTTTCAAATCAAAGTTGTACCTGTAAAGAAGAACATAAATACTTATTTTTCCTGCTGTCCATGACGATGAATGCCTCTCTTATTGAGGGAGATTGACAGTTGAAGTCTGTGCAGAAACTGACAGTGCTCAGTGGTTCCTTTTGCTGACCCCTACATCACTACAGGACCTTGTTGCTCTTTGCCAAGCTTTAAAGCAGAACTCTAGGCAAAAATAAGATAAACATGAATAGGCTATTAGAAGATAACATAACAGATTTTTCCCCGCAGTACTTCTTTTTTATTACAAGATGTCCTCAGTCTGATTACCAACATCATTCAACCCACTCCTCTGAGTCCTTGTTGTCGTAAACCTGCCTCCAGCCTATGACTGGACAGTGAAAGGAGAAGCAGCACGTTGATGAGCTCATCTCTCTGTCAGTACATGAACTGATTGGATCCTTGTACTACCTCTCACACTCCAGCTCTACTGTACAGGGACTGCAAGAGGCTGACACCATGTCAAAGTCAGGTACTTACACTGCTTGTATTTAAAAATACATTTAATAATACATCAACGTTGATAGGGCTGCATTAACTTCTGTCTATTGTGTCTGCCTAGTGTTCAGCTTTAATAAACAAGCTTTCTAATGTTTCTTTTATGAAAAAACTGATCAGTGTTATTTTGCCTTTCTGACTTTACCGCTGCTATAATTGTGTAGATGTTTGAAAAGATTTTCTGTCAACAACATATAGGCTGGGTTCACACTTCTGCTCTGTGGAAACCTGCATGTTAATGTAGGGTATGAAAATGCACATGTTGAGCAATAGTGTGCTGCGGTGCTCTTCATTCGTCGTGGCACCCAGTGCACTTTGCCAACAGATGTGCAACACAATGCAATGTAACACACTACTATGCCTTCTGGTGCACTTTGGTACAAAACATAGTGTATTCATCTCTTTCTGTGCATTGACAGGACTGCCTTAATGCATACCACATTAACATGTGGCATAATGTGCGTCAGCACACATGCGCTAAATGCTCCCCGACAGTGTGACCCCAGCCTTAGTGGAAAGGGGAGGGGTTCATGTTGCAGACACCCAGCATAAATTGTTTTCAGACATTGCAAACTTGATGAAGAAAGCCACCAAGTGTAGTGGAGTACAGGAGACTGGCAAGTATGCTGTATGGTATGATACACTATATTGCCAAAAGTATTGGGAGACCCCTCAAAATCATTGGATTCAGGTGTTCCAATCACCTCCATGACCACAGGTGTATAAAATCAAGTACCTAGGCATGCAGACTGCTTCTACAAACATTTGTGAAAGAATGGGTCGCTCTCTGGAGTTCAGTTCAAGTGTGGTACCATGATTGGTTGCCACCTGTGCAATAAGTCGATCCGTGAAATTTCTTTGCTACTAAATATTCCACGGTCAACCATAAGTGGTATTATAACAAAGTGGAAGCAACTGGGAACAACAGCAACTCAGCCACGAAGTGGTAGGCCATGAAAAATAACAGAGTGGTGTTAGAGTATGCTAAAGTGCGCAGAAGTCGCCAATTGTCTGCAGAGTCAATACGAATGCAAAGCGTCGGATGCATTGGTGTAAAGCCCGCCATCACTGGACTCTAGAGCTAAAAGGCCCAGTTACAATATGCCTGACAACACTTTGACACACCTCACCAGACTTTTTTGTGGCAATGGTGCAGTAAATGCTTCTTTCTGGCAAGACGACCATGCAGCTCATTTTTTTGTATCATATCATCATATTGTGCTTCTTAAAACAACCACACCATATTTTTCCAGGGCAGCCTGTATTTCTCCTGAGGTTACCTATGGGTTTTTCTTTGTATCTTGAACAATTCTCCTGCCAGTTGTGGCTGCAATCTTTCTTGCTCTACCTATACTTGGCTTGGTATCAACAGATCCCTGAATTTTCCACTACTTAATAATTGATTGAAAAGTTCTGACTGGCATTTATGGCTTTAGAGATCTTTTTATATTCTTTTCCATCTTTAGACAGTTCCATTACCTTGTTAAGCAGGCCTTTTGGCAGTTCTTTTCTGCTCCCCATGGCTCAGTATCTAGCCTGCTCAGCACATCCACGTGAGAGCTAACAAACTCATTGACTATTTATACGCAGGCACTAATTGCAATTAAGAAAGTCACAGATCATTTTGAGATTGTATTTTTATATTCTGTTTCTCTCTGTGTCAATATTTTGTTATGCATTTGTTATGTACTTCATTAACAGAACTGTACACCTTACTTTTTTGTGTTAATAAGCTTGTCTCTGACTGTTGCTATGTTGTTGCGTTGTCTATAATAAAATCCATTGTAAAGAGAAAAAAGTCACAGATGTGGGAAATTAACCTCTAATTGGCATTTTAACCCATGTGTGTCATCTTGTGCGTCTGTACCAAGGCCAAACATTCCAGGGTGTGTAGACTTTTGATCCGGGCCATTTGGGTGATTTCTGTTATCATTTTGATTTAAAAAGGAGCCAAACAACTATGTGAAAAATAAATGGTTTCATATAATTACTATTCCTAAATAAAAGAAAATGTTTTTCAGCATGATCAGTTATATTTTCAATATCAATGCCAAAATTTCATAATTTCTGCCAGGGTATGCAAACCTTTGAGTACAAGTGTGACTATATATAAAATTATGAAATATATCTTAAGTAGTTTTGAAATAAATGTGAAAACTGACGGAGAATTTGCAAAGTCGCTCAGCACACTTTAGATCTGAATCACATCTATATGTGATATAGAGAGATAATGTGTGTGTGAGATAACAGCCATTCTGATTCCTTACCAGAACAGATGCTAAAATGGTAAATATGCATTGCAGGGAATTCATTGTTAGTAGCACCTCAATGTTCATGTACAACAAGTGCACTTACAATAGAGCGCACCGGAACCAACAGGTGTGCATGCTTTGTGTGTTGCACTGTGTTGTCCAAAGGCATGCCAGATGCATTATTTCTTTTTTTATAGCTCATTAAGGGCCCGCTTACAGTGAAGGGGCCGACTCCACAAAACACACCTCAATGCATGAAAATGTGCCTGCAGAAGCATGCATAGATGCATGAGAAGTATGTATTGGCCTGGGGTCTATTCTACTGCTGTATGCGAGTTACCTGTCTGTATCTGGCTTTTAGCCACATGCCTAGCTTGGCTTCAGTTCTTTTAAGCATGCATCAGGTGCACTGGAAACCGCTGGATCAAGGTAGGAGCCAGCCAACTAGAATTTCTTTTTAGAAGACATAGTGAGCAAAGGCTGCCTACATGTTCTCTAGATATAGGCTTCCCTTATCTAGCTTCTTTTGTTCCATCTGACACGATTACTGATCCAGCATTTTTTTCCTAGGAGAAATTAAAGTACCGTATATTGTGTGTCTGGCTTGCATCTAATTAGATGTTCTATTATAGGCTGCATTCATCACAATTAGGTCAGATTGTCTTTGTATTGTACAGTGTAATTGCACCCAATACTTGCATATCCACAATTCATGTGGTCATTAGGTTTTAGGAAACTATAGTTTAATTAACATAATATATTCTGGGAACTATAATAAAGGAAACATCATAAATCTTTATATTTTGATTTTAATTTTGGGGTCACGATAGCCCCTTCATAAGTACAGATTTCAGATCAGTATTGCTGTACACTGCCCTCCAGTATAATCTGTCAGATCTGCTTAGGATATCATGGCAGAGTTCAGCTCAGTACAATTGTCCTGTGTGGAAACATTAGCACTCTCTATAAAAGGAGATTATTCCAGTCATGTACAGCACTGCTTCCAGGCCAATATGAACCCCCTGTAGATTCTCCTCTAATTCCCTGCAGTCTGTTTCGGGAGAACTTGTACATTTTTAGAATGGCTGTGAGGAATACAAGTTCCTTTAAATCAGTTCTGGGTATTTAAACCACATTTGCTTCCCCCAACCCCCCTTCCTCCAGGTACATTTTATTTTAAAAATTCACGCCTACCTTTTCCTGCAGTCTTCTAGCCATTCCAGTGATATCAGAGCATTCCTCCTTCTTCAGGCCTTCTTTCTGCACTGAGCAGCCATCATGTAATGACGTGTAAGCACTCCTCAGTCTTGGAGTAGAAATTATTGGGAGCTGTCCTTCAGTGCAAGGGAAGTTGCAGGATCTGTGTTTGTGTTCAAAATTGATTAGCGCTATGGATGTGCTGCAAACAAATACAGTAAATAACGCTATACCACTGGGTATTGTGAGGGATTTTGTCCATGGAATTCCTACGTCAAACACTTATATATACACTATATTGCTAAAAGTATTTGGACACCCCTCTAAATCATTGGATTCAGGTGTTCCAATCACCTCCATGGCCACAGCTGTATACAATCAAGCACCTAGGCATGCAGACTGCTTCTACAAACATTTGTGAAAGAATGGGTCGCTCTCAGGAGCTCAGTGAATTCAAGCATGGTACCGTGATAGGTTACCACCTCTGCAATAAGTTCATTGATAAAACTTCCTGGCTACTAAATATTCCACAGTCAACTGTTAGTGGTAATATAATAAAGTGGAAGCAACTGGGAACAACAGCAACTCAGCCACGAAGTGGTAGGCCACGTAAAATGACAGAGTGGGGTCAGCACATGTTGAAGCGCACAGTGCGCAGAAGTCACCAACTGTCTGCAGAGTCAATAGCTAAAGACCTCCAAACTTCATGTGGCCTTCAGATTAGCACAACAACAGTGTGTAGAGAGCTTCATGGAATGGGTTTACATGGCCGAGCAGCTGCATCCAAGCCTTACATAACCAAGTGCAATGAAAAGCATTGGATGTAGTGGTGTAAAGCACGCTGGCATTGGACTCTAGAGCCGTTGAGACGTGTTCTTTGGAGTGAGGAATCATGCTTCTATGTCTGGCAATCCGATGGACTTGTCTGGGTTTGGTGGTTGGTGGCCAATAGAATGGTACTTGCCTGACTGCATTGTGCCATGTGTTAAGTTTGGTGGAGGAGGGATTATGGTGTGGGGTTGTTTTTCAGGGGTTGGACTTGGCCCCCTAGTTCCAGTGAAGGGAACTCTTAAGGCATCAGCATACCAAGACATTTTGGACAATTTCATGCTCACAACTTCGTGGGAACAGTTTGGGGATGGCCCCTTCCTGTTCCAACATGACTACGCACCAGTTCACAAAGTAAGATCCATAAAGACATGGATGAGCGAGTTTGGGGTGGAGGAACTTGATTGTCCTGACCTCAACCCGATAGAACACCTTTGGTATGAATTAGAGCGGAGACTGCGAGCCAGACCTTTCTGTCTGACATCAGTGCCTGATCTCACAAATGCACTTCTGGAAGAATGGTCAAACATTCCCATAGACACACCTAAACCTTGTGGACAGCCTTCCCAGAAGAGTTGAAGCTGTTATAACTGCAAAGGGTGAGCCAACTCAATATTGAACCCTACGGACTAAGACTGGGATGCCATTAAGGTTCATGTTCGTGTAAAGGCAAGCGTACCAAAGAAAATATAGTCCCAAATGCAATACTAATCTTTTCATTGTGTACTTGTTTGTTTGATGTGTGATTCGGTGAGTTCCAAATCAAAATTTGGACAAAATTTTCATTATTTGGAGATTCAGATTTATCCAAATTTCCAAATTACAATAGTAACAAATTTAAGCAAATCCAAAATAACGACATGAAATATAGTCTGAGATAACTAATTATTCGTATCAAAGAAAAACATTGTGTGCAGTCTGGCACTTCTAATAAGTGCATGAATGTCAAAAGCCAATGACAGAAAGTATATACAGTCAGGTCCATAAATATTGGGACATCGACACAATTCTAACATTTTTGGCTCTATACACCACCACAATGGATTTGAAATGAAACGAACAAGATGTGCTTTAACTACAGACTGTCAGCTTTAAGTTGAGGGTATTTACATCAAAATCAGGTGAACGGTGTAGGAATTACAACAGTTTGCATATGTGCCTCCCACTTATTAAGGAACCAAAAGTAATGGGACAGAATAATAATCATAAATCAAACTTTCACTTTTTAATACTTGGTTGCAAATCCTTTGCAGTCAATTACAGCCTGAAGTCTGGAACGCATAGACATCACCAGACGTTGGGTTTCATCCCTGGTGATGCTCTGCCAGGCCTCTACTGCAACTGTCTTCAGTTCCTGCTTGTTCTTGGGGCATTTTCCCTTCAGTTTTGTCTTCAGCAAGTGAAATGCATGCTCAATCGGATTCAGGTCAGGTGATTGACTTGGCCATTGCAGAACATTCCACTTTTTTCCCTTAAAAAACTCTTTGGTTGCTTTTGCAGTATGCTTTGGGTCATTGTCCATCTGCATTGTGAAGCGGCGTCCAATGAGTTCTGAAGCATTTGGCTGAATATGAGCAGATAATATTGCCCGAAACACTTCAGAATTCATCCTACTGCTTTTGTCAGCAGTCACATCATCAATAAATACAAGAGAACCAGTTCCATTGGCAGCCATACATGCCCACGCCATGACACTACCACCACCATGCTTCACTGATGAGGTGGTATGCTTAGGATCATGAGCAGTTCCTTTCCTTCTCCATACTCTCTCTTCCCATCACTCTGGTACAAGTTGATCTTGGTCTCATCTGTCCATAGGATGTTGTTCCAGAACTGTGAAGGCTTTTTTAGATGTCGTTTGGCAAACTCTAATCTGGCCTTCCTGTTTTTGAGGCTCACCAATGGTTTACATCTTGTGGTGAACCTTCTGTATTCACTCTGGTGAAGTCTTCTCTTGATTATTGACTTTGACACACATACACCTACCTCCTGGAGAGTGTTCTTGATCTGGCCAACTGTTGTGAAGGGTGTTTTCTTCACCAGGGAAAGAATTCTTTGGTCATCCACCACAGTTGTTTTCCGTGGTCTTCCGGGTCTTTTGGTTTTGCTGAGCTCACCGGTGCGTTCCTTCTTTTAAAGAATGTTCCAAACAGTTGTTTTGACCACGCCTAATGTTTTTGCTATCTCTCTGATGGGTTTGTTTTGTTTTTTCAGCCTAATGATGGCTTGCTTCACTGATAGTGACAGCTCTTTGGATCTCAGCTTGAGAGTTGACAGCAACAGATTCCAAATGCAAATAGCACACTTGAAATGAACTCTGGACCTTTTATCTGCTCATTGTAATTGGGATAATGAGGAAATAACACACACCTGGCCATGGAACGGCTGAGAAGCCAATTGTCCCATTACTTTTGGTCCCTTAATAAGTGGGAGGCACATATGCAAACTGTTGTAATTCCTACACCGTTCACCTGATTTCACCTAAAGCACATCTTGTTTGTTTCATTTCAAATCCATTGTGGTGGTGTATAGAGCCAAAAATGTTAGAATTGTGTCGATGTCCCAATATTTATGGACCTGGCTGTAATATCGCAAAAAAAGATCATCAAACATCCGGCTGACCATCAAACCTGTGTGTGAATCAATCCTCTTTAAACTCAAAGATATATATTAAAGTATAGTGCATGTGCACCAAGTTACAACTGTATGGAACACACTAAATAAATACTATTAAAAAATAAAATATAAACAATCAGCTGACATCAAACTCATAAAGGGCGAATAGTGCAAAATCAATTAAAATAAATGAAATTATATAAGTGGTACTGGTATGTTCAAAAGACTGCTGTATATATAAGTCCATGTTGTTTCACCCACTTCCTATCCCTGATGAAGTCACATGACTCGTGATGCTACACGTTACGTCATTTCATAAAGTATATGATGAAAAAATATATAAGCTGATGTGTTTTATTAGCATGTAGGCAGGTTGCCTACTGTATTTAGTTAGCTCGGCTGCCCAAGCAGGTAGGAGGTGATTAATATTTTTGATGCCTTCTCTGGGCACGTTTGTGGGCTTTCTGGGGTCCTGCCTCTTTTTCCTGTGTATTATAAAAGGGGAGAGGTTTGAGTCCTGGGGAAAAATGGAAAAGGGAAGTATTGAAGAACTACAGATGAAGACGTAACGCGTAGGGTGGGCCGATGACATCAAGCTTACGTGACGCCATTTTGCGAGTGACCCGGAAAACACTGAAGTTATTTGCTGTGAGCTTTTCAACTGCAGTGTCCCAGAAGGACACTTTTTATAGTGAGTGCACTCTTTTAAATAAATGTATTGGTGATTGTACAGACTACACTATGTATAGCGTTTTTCTCTCTGCATGACACCGGAGGATACAGTGGAGGAGAGTGTGGAGAAGGACTATATGTGCCATTGATGCAGTAAAAGCTTCTTTCTGGCACCTCAACCATGCAGCTCATTTTTGTTCAAGTGTCATCATATTGTGCTCCTTCAAAACAACCACACTGTCTTTTTCCAGAGCAGTCTGTAATTTTCTTGTGGTTACCTATGGGTTCCTTTGTATCCCGAACAATTCTTCTGGCAGTTGTGGCTGCAATCTTTCTTGATCTACCTGACCTTGGCTTGGTATCAAGAGATCCCCGAACTTTCCACTTCTTAATAGGTGATTTAACAGTACTGATTGGCATATTCAAGGCTTTGGACATCTTTTTATGTCCTTTTCCATCTTTATAAAGTTCCATTGCCTTGTTATGCAGGACTTTTGACATTTCTTTTCTGATCCCCATGCTCAGTATCTAGCCAAGTCCGTGCTTATACGTAAGAGCTAACAAACTCATTGACCATTTATACACTGACACTAATTGCAATTTAAAAAGCCACAGATGTGGGACATTAACCTCTAATTGGCATTTTAACCCGTGTGTGTCACCTTGTGTGTCTGTACCAAGGCCAAACATTCCAGGGGAGGGAAACTTTTGATCATGGCCATTTGGGTGATTTCTGTTATTATGATTTAAACAGGAGCCAAACAACTATTCGATAATTAATGGCTTCATATGATCATCATCCTTCAATAAAAGAGCATTTTTTTGGCATGATACAGCACAACCATTGGTCCTTCCCCTCATGCCAGGAAGCTAGGTATAATCCTAGACTCTAACCTTTCCTTTGGGCGCCACATCCACTCACTGGCTAAATCCTGCTGCCTCAACCTCCGAAACATTTCCAAAATCCGCCCCTTCCTGACCAATGACACCAAAAAACAACTCATCCACGCCTTGGTTATATCCCGCCTCGATTACTGCAACTCCCTCCTCACTGGTCTACCGTTACACAGGCTATCCCCTCTTCAGTCTATTATGAATGCTGCTGCTAGACTCATACACCTTACCAACCGATCAGCGACTGTTGCCCCTCTCTGCCAATCCCTCCACTGGCTTCCACTAACCCAACGTATAAAATTCAAAATACTAACCACAGCTTACAAAGCAATCCACAATACTGCCCCTAGCTACATCACTGACCTCATCCACAGATACCGTCCAAATCGCCCACTCCGCTCCTCCCATGATATCCTCCTCTCTAGCTCCCTCATTACATCCTCCCACGCTCGCCTCCAGGACTTCTCCAGAGCCTCTCCCATCCTCTGGAACTCCCTACCACAGCATGTCCGGTCAGCCCCCACCCTGTCTGCCTTTAGGCGATCTTTGAAAACTCACTTCTTCAGGGAAGCCTACCCTACCTCCACCTAAGAACTGTACTTGAATCACCTCCACCAGATCATCCCCCGCAGCTATCACCTTTTGTATCACCTCCCCCTTCCTTTAGATTGTAAGCTCCATGAGCAGGGCCTTCCTATTCCTTCTGTACTGAAATGTATTGTAATTGTACTGTCTCCCGTTATATTGTAAAGCGCTGTGCAAACTGTTGGCGCTATATAAATCCTGTATAATAAAAATAATGATCAGTCATATTTTCAATATCAATGTCACAATTTCTTCCAGGGTATGCAAACTTTTGAGCACAACTGTGTATATATACGTATATATATATATATATATATATATATATATATATATATCATGCTGATAGGGTAAGAAAGCAGATTGAATGAGCTCATCACTGTTCTGCTCTTCCCTTCCCTGTTCAGTCACAAGCTGGGGCAGATCCAGGATGACCTGGGCTCAGATGTAGTGGGTTGAATGGTGGTGGCTATCAGACTGAAGATGTCTGGAGGCCAAAATATACTACGGCAGAAATCATTAGTCTGAAGGTGAATATTGCAGCAAAAGCTGGTTTTGTTTATCTTTAACCCTTTCACTGCTGCCACTGTAATTTTTAGTCCTCATGCACACCACGTTTCTCCGAGTTTGCATTTTTATCATTTATTTTTTTACACAGAAAAATTAACTTTTGGTTAAAAAAAATCACCCTAATACACCGGTTTGATGTCTTTTACCGCATTTTACCATGTTTTTCAGTGTTAGAGCAATTTTACAACTAAAAAAACTCCTCTAGAAACCCACTCGTTCTGGGTTTTTTTTCCAGCCAAAACATGCCCCTGCCAAAAAAAACTGATTAAAGCCTATGTGTGCATGAACACATAGGATAACATGCTGGGGAGTTTCCTGGCTGTAGAGAAAAAACACCAAAAGCCAAAAACAGCAGCTGTAAAAACATCCAGTGTGCATGAGGACTTATGGCTGCAGCAATGCTGGCATGTAAACAAACCCGGTTTCTAAAGCAGGCAGGACTTTGTTTACTTTTTCAAGTCCTGGGTGCCGGCTATGTAGTAGAGGTGATTCAAACACCGGAGTGTGAGCAATAAATCTAGAGCAATCACTGATGGCTAAATTGGTGAACTCTAAAGGCTTTTAGAGTCTTTTTGGGTACAGTAGTTTTTTGCAGCTTTGTGGGTGATTGCAATTACAAGGTGTACTCTACCCAGCATCATCTTTTTAGACCATACAGTGCAGTCACTAGGTCTCTGTGCTTCTCAATGCAGTAAAAGGCAGTTCGTGGCAGGGATAGAGAGATTTTGGACAAACTAATTATGAAAGTATGATGTATCCATTTTAGTGATTGCAGTCCTCTGGTTTAAAAATTCTCAATGGGCAGAAATGTACCTGAAGATTTTCCTAATAAATTTCCTAGGGTAATCCATAATCATAGCTTAGTATAAGACGTATGCTATCCATCCAAGGGACTTGAGAACTCTCTATTTGCAATACAGCGGAAAGAAAAATAACATTACCATTATAGAGCGGCCGAGCCTGCTTCCATCTGTGAGTTGAATGTCAGATTGATGACACATTAAATGACTGTAATTAGTGACTATAGGCAGAGAGGTTCAGAATCACATTAATGGATGGATGAAAAGGTCTCCTCCAGTACTGCTTGTTCTGCAGATTAGTCAATCAGCCCCCATGGACTTCTATTTGTTCTTTTTTCCTGCGGGAGATAAGATGTACTGCACTATGCGCAGTGTATTGGAGGTTTATGGGAAAGGGAGATTTTCCGCTGGATAGATCAGAATTTTAGTGGAAAGCTTTAATCTCAGGGAAGATCTGCTGTATAAGGGCTACGGTCTATGTGCTGTGCTGTTTGTGAAGGTCTGCCTCAAATGGCATTGAAGGGCTAAAATATGTTTGTTTGAAGGACAACCAACATACAGTATCTACTCAACGAAAAGAAGGATTTTTTTTGTGCCTTGTAATGTTCATATAATTAAAGTGGAACTATGGGCAAATCCAAAATTGCCATTGGCATTAACACATCAGTTTTTGTTTTTTGTCCTCCTGCAGCATAGTTTTGTAGCGCTACCCCTGTAGGGGCCGCTGCTAATAACTGGTTCTTCCCCAACAAGCACAGAGGCTGCCTGTCCACACAAGGAACAGTACTTTCACACTGGCTCCAGTCTACGGGATGTCTTTTGGTTATTTATTGCTTGAAGAACTTTGGCATGGGAGAACTTTGGCATGGGATACTTCAAAACGCCCAGCAGTCAATAACTAGAGGACAACCTTTTCTAGGAGCAATGACTAGTGTTGGACAAGCCTTTGTAATGGCATCTGGTTACCGCGTGTCAATGCAAAACTGCCAGTACCCAGTACAGCTTCCAGTATTTATTATTTTTATTTATTTCAGGTACTTATATAGCACCGTCATTTTACGTAGCACTTTACACATATATATATATTGTATATTCACATCAGTCCCTAACCCTCAAGGGGTGTACAATCTAAGGTCCCTAACTTACATTCATACATACACATACTGTACTCGGGTCAATTTAGACAGGATCCAATGAACCTACCAGCATGTCTTTGGAGTGTAGGAGGAAACCGGAGTACCCGGAGGAAACCCACGCAGGCACAGGGAGAACATGCGAACTCCAGGCAGGTGGTGCCGTAGTTGGGATTCGAACCAATGACCCTAGTACTGCCAGGCGGAAGTACTAACCATTTAGCCACTGTGCTGCCCTAAGTACCCTACCCAGTCACAGGAATCAGTTTAAGGTTAAGTCCCCAAGATAGCTGCCACCTTCCAGTTTTCTCCAATGAGTGAGACGGCACCTTTCAGGACCATATCCCCTGTGATGTGATCCTGCAGTCAGCTCCAAACAAGTCCAGCTCTGGACCTGCTGAGTCCTCAAGAGTTGCTGTTCAATCTGAGGGCAGCAGGCCCTCCAGCTCTGGATCCCTCATAGGGAGAAGGAACCCTGCTCTCCAGTGTCCCAGACTATTTATTACCATCCCAGCCTCCTACTAGAGACTCCTCTCCAGGGACTGGCTGGAACCAGATAAATATTCAGGCTGGTTGTTTTGAATCTCCCTCCCTTAGCACCAAAACCCTAAACAGGCCAGAACAAACAATTACTGCTCTTTTGATTACAGAAGGAGGCAAAGCTAAATTTACTTAGCCTTTCTCACTAGGAGGAAGCTACAGTTTTAATACACACCGATCCTTCCAGTAGATCTGTTATTTGTCTGCTTTAAGTCTATACTCCTCATTCTGCTGTGAAGTTGTGCAGCAACATTGTCACCCTGTGGACAGAGTAGTCGTACATGCAGGGCCAGTGCTAGACTATTTTGCATCCTAGGCAAGACAAGCTACTTACACCCCACCACCGCCCTGAAGCTACGCCTCTGGTCTGGTCTGAATAATGTGTGTAGGTTCAGGTAGAATGAAACCTGGACACATGATTCAAAACCTGGATCTCTGGGTGGATTCTAGACCGGTCTCCCCAGGTCAGTGGAAGTAGAAGTCCAGCAGAAGCTGTCATGGCATGCTGGGAGTTCTGGTTCCACAACAGCTGGAGGGTGACAGGTCCACATTGCAGCTCATAGCCAGCCCCCACTCACTGCATCCTGGTCTCTGGCACTGCAGGACCCCCCGGGGTCAGGTCTTCCTCAGCACATCTGTCTCCAGCAGGGACACCTTTACACTGGCCCTGCAGCAGAGAGATGTCCATGTGCAGAGCAGAAACATGTCCTCCGGGAGGGACGCTTGGCCATCAGAGTTCCCAGCCAGCTGCTGCCTGAGAGGAGGAGAGGGAAGAGTGCAGGTCACTGGGAAGACTTGAACATCAGGGAGAGCAGCCCCACTCAGTGCAGGGTAATAGGACATCTGGGCAAACTATAATTGCTCCCCCTGCCCTGATCCCCCTCCCTGTCTTGCTAACAACTGGTCTTCCTTTTTTTTTGGGCCCTCTGTGTGTCTGGGCCTCCTACAGGAGGGCTGATTCTACCCCTCTATTGGTGGTCCTGACCAGCAGTGATCAGGACACCAGCATGCCCTCCCCTCTCCCCACCTGGGGTGATGAGCTGGGATCTGATGGAGACTTTGTAGCCAATAGTCCTACACCGGTCCTGTACCCCAGGACTCTGAGATAAACAGTGACACCGGGAGCCTGGGGAACGATGAGGAGGAGGAAGAGGTAAGGTAAGGCTGGCCATACATTATACAATTATCTTCCAATGTTCTGCCCAATTTCCTTTAGATTTACCTTCAACTGTGTAGTGCAAGGGCCTGCCTAATTGGATACAACTGAAAGTGTTGTTTAGGTTTGTCCTCCTATTATATGGTTTTTGGTAAATCTAAACCAAAAATCTCCAGATAATTGTATAATGTATGGCCAGCCTAAGGGTCAACTCCGTCCTAGACGGCTGCTTAGCTTGCCTAGAGGTAGCGCCAGCCCTGCTTACGTGACATGTAATTTTAGGCCTTGATCACATGGGCATTCTATAGTGTACACCCATGTGAGGGCCATGTTTGCCAGCACGGGGATAAACAGGTGTTCCATGCATCCCTATGCAGGTAGTCCCAATTATGCCAATTGGGATACAACGTATGCACAGACACAGCTGCTACTTCCAAGCCCCCAGTTGTGCAAGTGTGGACTTGTGGCCTTGATCACAGACAATGTGCACTCAGGGCTGTGCACCCACATGGATGCCAAATAGGGAGCAGTGGCTGTGTCTGTGCAGTCGCTATGTTCTAATGAATGAAATGAATGGGACTGCCTCCACAGGGATACACAGAACACAGCCCTCATTAGTTTAACTTCTATAGTTGGGAAGATACTGGAGAGTTTAATAAAAGACCACATAGATGAGTTCATGCTGGAAAAAAATATTTTAAGCAACAGACAGCATGGATTCATGAAAGACAGAAGTTGTCAAACAAATCTGATTTCTATAATGTACAGCCCTGAGCAAACCTTTTGGCGCTATAAAAATACTGTATAATAATAATAATTTATTTTTAGGTGAGCAAAACCTTAGACAGAGGGGTGGCGGTGGACGTGGTATACTTGGACAGAGGGGTGGCGGTGGACGTGGTATACTTGGACAGAGGGTTGGCGGTGGACGTGGTATACTTGGACAGAGGGGTGGCGGTGGACGTGGTATTCTTGGATTTTGCAAAAGCGTTTGACACAGTTCCCCACACACAGCTAATGTGTAAGGTAAAGTCTACGGGCTTGGAAAAATCCGTATGTAAATGTATAGAAAACTGGCTAAAAGATCATATTCAGAGAGAAGTGGTTAATGATTCATACTCTGAATGGTGTAGGGTTGTCAGTGGTGTACCCCAAGGTTCAGTGTTGGGACTCTTACTTTTTAATATATTTATAAACAATATAGGGTCTGGGATTAAAAACCCCATTTCAGTCTTTGCAGATGACACCAAGCTGTGCAGTGGAATAACGTCCTTACAGGATGTCTCCAATTTACAAGCCGACCTCAATGCACTGTTTAATTTGGCAACTATGTGGCAAATGAGGTTTAATGTTGATAAATGTAAGGTTCTGCACTTGGGGGTTAAGAATATGCATGCATCATACATACTGGGGGGGGGGGTACAACTGGGGGAATCAATGGTGGAGAAGGATCTGGGAGTTCTGGTAGATCACAAGCTTAATAATGGCATGCAATGCCAAGCTGCGGTTTCTAAAGCGAGCAAAATCCTCTCTTGTATTAAAAGAGGTATATACTCCAGAGAGAGAGAGAGAGATATCATATTACCCCGGTACAAATCATTAGTAACACCTCATCTGGAATATGCAGTTCAGTTTTGGGCACCAATTCACAAATAGAACATTGGGGAACTGGAGAAAGTACAGAGAAGGGCAACCAAACTGATGAGGCTTGGAGGAGCTCTGCTATGAGGAAAGATTAGAGGAACTGAATTAATTCTCTCTTGAGAAGAGGAGATTAAGGGGGGATATGATCAACATGTATAAATACATCAGTGGTTCATATAGTGAACTCGGTGTAGAGCTATTCACCCTGAGGTCATCACAGAGGACAAGGGGGCACTCTTTACATCTGGAGGAAAATAAATTTAATCTCCAAACACGGAAAGGTTTCTTCACAGTGAGAGCTGTGAAAATGTGGAATAGACTCCCTCAAGAGTTAGTTCTGGCCAGCTCAGTGGATTGCTTCAAAAAAAGTCCTGGATTGTTTCTTAGATACACAGAATATAACTGGATACTAACATTTATAGGTAAAGTTGATCCATGGAATATCTGATTGCCTCTCGGGGGATCAAGAAGGAATTTTATTTCCTGATGGAGCAAATTGGATCATGCTTTCCTGGGGTTTTTTTTGCCTTCCTCTGGATCAACTATGGGTATAGGATTATAACTTTTTTTTTTTTTTAATGGTTGAACTGGATGGACTTTTGTCTTTTTTCAGCCAGACTATGTAACTATTAGTAACTATATGCTATAGTACATCCATGTGAACAAGGGCTTCGATAGACTTTAAGGGGTCAATGTATAAAATGTTCATTGTGCGGTCTTACCCACAACTTATGGCAAAGTGTTTATATGGTTTGCCCCAACCCTGTAATTATCACTTTAGCTGGACAGCTTGGACTGGAAGTAAAGGCAGTGAATAATATGAATAAAGACTTATGAAATTAAAAAAAAGGAGTTCATATACTGATTACTATCTGGACAGTTATTAACATCATACAGTTATTGGCATATTTTTCATTATAATGGCCCTTTAACCACTTCAAGTCTGAACACTTTTACCCCCTTCCTGTCCAGGCCAATTTTCAGCTTTCAGTGCTATCACACTTTGAATGACAATTGCGCGGTCATGCAACACTGTACCCATATGAATTTTTTAGCATTTTTTGAGACAGATAAAGCATTATTTTGGTGGTATTTATTCACCACTGGGATTTTTATTTTTTTTGCTATGTAAATGAAAAAATCCAAAAATTTTGAAAAAAAGTGTGCTTCTTATAAAATTTTGCAAATAAATAATATTTCATCATACATCTTGGCCAAAATTTATTCTGTTATCTTTTTAGTAAAAAAAAAATAACCCAAATTAGTTTATAGCCAAAAATTATAATTTTTAAAAAAAAATTTACATTTTTATTTTATTATTTTTTATATTATTATTTATGTTTTTTTTTTTTTACATACTGTCACCCTAGCAGTACAGTGTCACCATGGTGACACTGTACTACTTGTGGGGGGTGATGAAGAGGTGTTTTTTTTTTTTTTTTACATTGATTGCTTTTACACCCATAAAGGCTGTAAAAGCAATCATTTCTCCTTCTCTCTAGCTGCATTCTTGCAGCCATTGAGAACTACTGTGTGAGCTGTGATTGGTCACAGCTTGTCACATGGTACAAGGCTGTTGTGAATAGCCTTGTACCATGTGACCTCTGAGATCATTCACAGATTTCACATGTAGTAAGCAATGATGTCAAAAGTGACATCTTGCTTACTACTCTGCATGTGATCACTGATTGGCCAATCAGTAATCACATGATCTGGACCTCACACAGAGGTCCCGTACGACAATCGGTGTTCCACTGTGTCCGGAGGAAACAGCGGGCACCGGATCGCGGTGCTGCGTGCTCCCAAGGATGTACACAACAAATAGTTACAGATAAACAGGTACAACTTATATAGGAGGATTTGTTTCATCTCTGTGTATCACCTGAGGCCAGTCACGTTACTTACTATATGTAAGGATTTACAACCACTTTAAGGCTAGGGTACACACACTATTTTTCTATGTTGATGTCTATGGACCTAGCTGCTTCTTCCAATACCTCAACAAAGTTTGCTCATTTGGTCTCTCTTTAGCTATTGTCACTCCCCTTTCCCCTTAAAATGATCAGTATTACCCCACGTAGGTCATCTTAGTAGTATATAAGGAGTTGCACAATTGCCATTTGTTGAACAAAATAAACCCTTTATTGAAAAGTTTTATCTTAATAGCACAGCCATCAGGACAGACATCTTGTGAAGTGAAAAAATGCTGCGCTACATGAAACAATGGTACAAACCATTATATAACCAAAAAACAAAGTGAATAAATAAATATATATTAGAAGAAAAAATAGTAGAAAAAATATTAACCTGGCGGTATTCCCGAGTGTAGCTCGGGGTAAAGTTTCAGTACTACAAGCGGTAACCCCGGGCTACACTCGGGCTTACCATGCGGCGCTGCTCCGTGATCCCTCGATTACTTACCTTGTCCTGCGCTCCCGCGATGACCCTCCTGCAGTGCCCCGGAAATGTAATCTGGCGGATGCAGGCATCTGTCATCTGGGTTCCATCCCCTGCGAGCGTCAGGACGTACGGGGGGACGGAACGGCGGGAAATTTGAAAATGACAAAAAGTGACATTCACTAAAATCACATAGTAAAACATTACTGTATCAAACCATTTCACATACATTTTGTCCCTACTGCTTTGTCCTGTGCCCTGCCTACATTTTGACTGTTCTTTCTGCCTGGAAACTGAGAAATGTCCATGGCATCCAAAAAGTGTCCCTTTAGGTCAAAAGCGGTTTTAGACCAACTAGAGAACAGCGATAGTAAATCAGGACTACTTGCAGAATTGAGTGATAATGATTTGTGGGGGAAATTCGTCATCAGACACTGAAAACGATTTTGCGACTTTGCTCAGTGATGTGCGAACTTGGCGCTATATATCAAATTTCAGTGTTTTTGGTTTGATTATATTATTAAATAAAATTAATTATTATTATATTATTATTTTTTATGATTATTTAATACATTATAATTTATGATTTCATGTTTCAAGTTTTATTGTACCCGGGATGTTTACTAGACTCTTGTTCGGACAGATTTCAGTGAGTTATTCCTAAAAATTACAGGCCTACAATAAAAAAAAATGTACCGCTTTGAGCACAGAAATATGCACATAATCAGACCGCTAGGGAGGTTAATATGGAAATAAAAATATAAATAAAAGAATATATATATATACCTGGGCAAAATACACCTCAGGAACGTGAGTGTATTTCATATGTTTTAATTGATGAATAAAAGTTTAAAAGGATAAAGCACTATGTTGAGTTCTTTTTAATGAGGAATACGGATGATACAAAGACGCTAATCAGGAGGGAGATGTGGCAACGGTGCGCCATACTCCTTCAGGATGCGGGAAACCAAACACTGACTACTGTGAAAGCTCACCTGCAATCTTCTTCAAGAGATCAGAGAGGCCACCTCTCACTACTCTGAACTGCGTCAAACCATTCAATACACAATGACATTCTCTTCCTTCACTGTGATAAATCTACTGATCCCAGAAGAGCAGGCCATGCATGTATTAACATCCCTTTAAGGGCCCTCTAACATTGTCTCCATATTTCCTGTATGACCTAACTCAGTTGTGTATTTCACTTATAGGTGCACCTTCAGCACTTATCTCTTAATCTTACTTGTCTCTGCATCTTGTTCCAAAAAGTCAATTGCAATGGGTGCCTGTTAGCAGCCAACATATATCTTGTCTTCCTGCAATAGTTGCTTGAGGCCAGAGCCATCGTAATGTGTGGACAGTGCCCAGGGGCCCCAGGTGCATGAGGGCCTCATGATAACCTTGCAATACATTATACTTGCCAACTGTCCCGGATTTGCCGGGACAGTCATGCATTTTACTAAGCTGTCCCGATGGCTGTCCTTGAATCTGGGCTATGGGGACAGGAGCAGCCTGTCAGTGGGCTAAATCTACAATTGGAAAGACATCTCCTTACCATACTGTGCCCTTCTGCCTTCCTCCAGTACTGTGCCCTTTGTGTTCATTAGTCTTTGGTTTATATTATGAATTCTTATTTAAAATAATTTTTGTTGAAAGTGCTAATAAATATATGTTTAATTCTATCAACTATTTATACTTTAATTCTTGAGGGTAGGTGCATAAATTGGTGCAGGATGGTAGGGGTGCCAGTGCATTACTTTGCCCCAGAGCCCATGATGCTATTAAGACGGCCATGCTTCAGGCCACCACTACTTGAGGCCACCACTGCTTGAGGCCACCACTAGAGGATGAGAGATGGGCTTTATGTTGGGATAAATAAGCAGTCAATCACTTGCCTTACATTCAGCTCCCTGTAATGATGCTTTTGCAGGAAGAGAAGATGTAACCATACTGCTTCCAGACTAGAGGCTATTGTATCTGAAGCTCCTGTCTATTAGCAAAACAGGTACCCATTGCTATTGACTTTTGGATGCAAGTCCCAGGGATCAGTAAGAATATGAGATAAGAATACAAGCACTAATTCTTGAAAAAAAAAAATCGGAAATGTATAAGGCCCCTTTTAGATGAGGCAGAACCATCAGCGGATCTGCTAGCTCAGCAGGGGAATCTCTCCGATCCCCGCTGAGCAAGCGGTTGCCAGGTCTGTGTCTGCTCTGCTGATGCAGAGTGGACACAGACACAGCCTGCTGTTTTCTATGGAGTGGTCAAGTGGAAATGGACTGCCTGTCTATCTATCTGTCATTGGATCCGATCTGCCATACGGATGGGAAATGAATCCCAATCCGTCTGTTTTTGGTGTTGGATCGGATGCTGGTGGGTTTAGCGGACACATATCCACTGACACCTGCCGCTCCATAGAGAGCTATGGGTGGTCCGATCGGGTCCGCCTGAAAAACTGACAGGTGGACCCGATCAGACCGTCAGTGTGAAAGGGGCCTTAGGCTAGGTTCACACCTATGCATTTTGTGTTTGAGCCGTTTCTGGGGTGCTTTTTGCGGTCCGTTTTGCATTTTTGCACATGCTTTTTTGACGTGTTTTGTGGTTTTTTTTTTATGTCACTAGGCAGATTAAAACGCATCAAAAACGCACTACATGCTTTTCTGCAGCATTTCCATTGAAGTTTATAACCAAAAAGGCAACTTTTTGCATTTAAAAAAGTCCTAGACCCTTTCCAAAACACTCACCTGGTGAAAACGTAGAGATGTGAACGTGTCCCATAGGAAATCATGTTAAATGGACTGTACTGCGTTTCTGCAAAATGCTGCGGAAAACACTTGGGTGTGAACCTGGGGTTAATGTTACTTATTCAGGAAAGTAAATAGAAACAAGTATAGAAGGAAATAGCAATATCTGAGCGTTTTCTCATGAAGTATTGATGGCTTTTGTGGATTTAATAGGTATTATAATTGAGAATGTGTCATATGCCTATTTCTAATCTGTACTCACATCCTCACACATACATATGTACTGTAAGAGATCAGCATCCCCCCGGAGCCCCCGTTGTATCTGTCATTCCTCCAGTGGGAGCCATACCAAGTATCTCAATCACAGCTGGAGACTATGCATGGCCAAGTACTCTCTTCCAGCCCCATATGACGACGCTGGAACCTGAGCGGGGTTCTTACACTCAGCGTTTATTCATTGGTTTATTCTTTTTTTTCGAAAGTAAACAAAAATGTGGCTGTAACTGCTAAAAAATGTTATTTGGAGTTTGGGCTTTTGTGTGTCACTTATAGTACACCTATGTTGCAGAGCGGCCCTACTTACTTGAATGGGTTGTTCTCGGTGGGAGGTAGCGCTCACTGAAAAAGCTCATTCTCACTGATAGTTGGGGGGGGTTGTAAAACTCCCATGGCTGAGCTGTTATTTTACCACCCCCAAACTGCTACCCACTTTAGCTGCAGAGACCGGGGGTATACACATGTTGTGGCAGGAAATATACCCACGTGAAATGAATGGGGCGGCGTGCAATGCACGTGTTTGAGACGCGCTAGTGCAGGGTTCAAGGGGTTAAAGCAAGTGGTGAGAAGATGCTACAACACCTCCTCCTCATCGGTCAAATGCTCACTGAAGAGCAATCCGAATGTGGATTGCTCTTCAGAGAGCAGAGCTGGTGTGAACCAGCCCAAAGCGACAGGAGGTAAAATTCCTGTGAAACAGAGCATTGAGGGCATGGCATGTGTACAACACTGACCGCTGCCTCTGCAGCTAAAGGGGGTAGAGGTTGAGGGACGGTAGGTTTTACCACCCCCCCAACCTCTAGTGTAAACAAGTCTTTGCTAAAGGAGTAGAGAATGTTCATTTAGCTTAGTAAATAAGGTGAAGCTACGTTCACTTTGAAATAGCCAATCATGTACAAGGTCCATTAAAAAGAAAAAAATGTTTGCTGTACTGATTGGATACCTGAAGTAACTGCGGTGTCACCTTATTCACTAAATTACAGGGACATTAAAGTGTTACTAAACCCACAACAGTAAAATCAGTCTGTATATGCAGTAAAGCATGCTTGTTATACTCTCTGTGGAACCTAAGAGGTTAATCCTCTGCATTGTGTAAAAAGGCTGTTTGATCCTGTCTTCTCTGATCCTCCCCTTTTTTCAAGCGACCATCTCTTATCTCCTGACTGAACTGAAGGCATTTTGCACATGCTCAGTTTGGTGTGTATTGCTAGAGAGGTTTTTTTTTTTTTTTCTTGGGAGAGTGCATGTGATCAGCACAGGGTCAATCAGCACTGTCCAGACAGAGGTCAGGGGTTTTGCATCCTCCTAGAGCAGAATGAAACCTCCTCCTACAAGCTTTATTGAGTGCTCTGCTGGACACTGATAGAAGTCACAAGACTGTTCTAACTGCTGATGAGAAAAGATATTTAGCAGTTTATATTTTCTAAAATAATTGTATTTCCATGTTCTGTGTACTGTGGTAGACCAGATATAGTGAATGCAGGGTCCTGGGTTTAGTAAACACTTTAAATTTGCTTAAGTGTACCTGCTGTTCCTTTAGTAAATAAACTCCATTGACTTGGATTTTGAGTAGGTTTGCACAGCCTTTTTTCCTTGGTATCCTATACACTGCATTTCTTCTTGGTCCATGTATGCTTTCTTTATCCTGTACTTTTGTTCAGGGCCGTTTACATTTTTCTTTTCTGGTGCATTGTGTCATGTTTGACGTCAATATGCATTGTGTTAAGGAAGGCCATCAAACGAATGAGCTGTCAATGCATGAAAATGGACCGTCACTGTGCATTGCAACATACATACATTTGAGGGCTTTTACCTTAGAACATCGGGGTGCACTTCAAAATAAATGGCATTGCAACGTGCTAAATGTGACGTTCACCAACGTGTGTAATTTTGAATGTAAATGGGCCCTTGGTGTTGTGTGTATAGTATCTGTATGTTCTAATATTAAAGTGCATACAACTCCTACTATGTGGTGCTATTTATGGTGCACAGTGTCTCTTGCTTCTACGGGTGGCTTTTCTTTCTTCATCACCGTATCATGCTTTTATTTATTTTTTTACATGTTGTTCATCTGAGTAACCACAATTTGGGACTTAAACAGAGATGCTGTAGGTTTCATATTCTTGCTGCCCTGGATATTGAGTTTTATATTGTACTGCTTGATGCACTATATTTACATGTAAAGCATACCTAGCATCACATATTATTATTATTATACAGGATTTATATAGCGCCAACAGTTTGCTCAGCGCTTTACAATATAACCGGAGACAATACAGTTCAATATAAGAGGGATAGGAGGGCCCTGCTCCTTGGAGCTTACAATCTAAGAGGCATTATTTTTTCATGTGAAGTATGTGTATGCCAAGTTAGGCTGCTTTCACACGGATCCGTTTTTCTTCTGTTTTTGCATTTAAAAAAGCTAAAGAAAAACATGTGACCATGTAATACTATGGAACTCTTCACTCTGATTCGTTGCAGGTCTTGCAAAACACATCTCCCCATTGAAATGAATGGAAAATGCGGCAAAAAGCCACCCATGTTGTGTTTTTGAGTCACATGTCCTGTAAAAAAAATGCACTGCACCCCAAACATGATTAAAATGATGGATCACTGTGAAAGTAGCCTAATTGTTACTGTACTGTAGCATGTTCAGTCCCCCTTTGTAATGTACAGCGCTGAGCGAACTGTTGGCGCTTTATAAATACTGTATAATAATAATAATAATAATATAATAATGTTTAAGTGCATTACTTAAAAGGTATTTATTACCTCTCACCTAGAGATCACACCGACAATTCTTTCATCTGCCTTATACAGCAAAATGACATCTTTGTTCAGGTATCAAACGGGCAGCATTTACTTTCTTAACCAGCTTATTGAGACAAAGTCATATAAATCCTGATGCCTGTGCATTGACTGTGTTTAAAAATGTCTGACCCTGATCCTGACTTCATTGGTACCAGGACACACAAGACCCTGGTGCAACCACAGTAGCGGTTTCCTAGTTCTGCCTGCTGTCACAGAGGTGGCACTGCCAGGACTCTATTATCTTGTCACATCCTGCAGAGGAGAGCCCAAGGGGGAACCCAACACTACTTTCCTCCCAAACCAGACCACTTCACTGACTGGCATGCTTTCCAACTCAGCCATGAGGTCAAGCCATTGACTCTTCTCTCTCTTGCAGGTTAAAAGGACACATTTCCTTGTCACAGTACAGTCTAGAATGAACAGTTTTGCCCATCCATTGAGACCATCCATTGAGACCATCCATGAACTATACCCCCCATCTAACCTTCATTGGTGTATCAGGTAAGTCTTCTGCTCACCACCCCACACTGTACTTTATCTTGTGCTGCCTTTTCCTCTGTGTAGTCATGCTGTCCTTTCAGTAGAGCTTAGCCTACCTCCAGCCCTCTCCCCCACCACTGTTAATAAAAAAAAAAAAAAATTGAATTGCTTCATCAATGTAACAGTTGTCCCAGATCAGCAGCACAACTGATCTACTACTTGTGGTTCTACCAACATGTGTTTTTTCCTGTCTTGCTATGGCCTGCTTCATTCCAGGACTGGGAGGTGTAGATGCTGCTGGATCTCATATGCCAGTTGATTTAGCACCTACCTGGATAGTCCCCACCCAGCCTGTCAATCAACCTCCTTATTTAGCTCTTACATAGTTACATAGTTAGTCTGGCTGAAAAAAAAAAAAAAGACAAAAGTCCATCAAGTTCAACCATTAAAAAAAAAAAGTTATTGTCCTATACCCACAGTTGATCCAGAGGAAGGCAAAAAAACCCCCAGCAAAGCACAATCCAATTTGCTCATGCAGGGGAAAAAATTCCTTCCTGATCTCCCCGAGAGGCAATTGGATATTCCCTGGATCAACTTTACCTATAAAATGTTAGTATCCAGTTATATTCTGGGTATCTAAGAAAGAATCCAGGACTTTTTTAAAGCAATCCACTGAGCTGGCCAGAACCAACTCTTGAGGGAGTCTATTCCACATTTTTACAGCTCTCACTGTGAAGAAACCTTTCCATGTTTGGATATTAAATTTCTTTTCCTCCAGACGTAAAGAGTGCCCCCTTGTCCTCTGTGATGACCTCAGGGTGAATAACTCTACACCGAGTTCACTATATGAACCACTGATGTATTTATACATGTTGATCATATCCCCCCTTAATCTCCTCTTCTCAAAAGAGAATACATTCAGTTCCTCCAATCATCCCTCATAGCTGATCTCCTCCATGCCTCTTATCAGTTTGGTTGCCGATCTCTGTTCTTTCTCCAGTTCCCCAATGTTCTTTTTGTGAATTGGTGCCCTGGTGCTCTGCTGAGACCATCTGTTGCCTAAGCAATAGGTTAAGGCTGCTCTCACACTGATGCGTTTTTCCTGTATATTACTGTGCTAAAAACTCAGCAAAAACGCAATCCCTATGGGACTCCTCATACTGCTGCGAGTGTGGTGTGTCTTGCATGCTGCATCTTTGGTGCATTTTTTGAGTTACATTTCCAACTTTCACAGGTGCATGCTGGGTAATAGGCACTTAGAAAACACACCGGAAACACAGCAATAGCTGTAAAAACGCATATACATTTTTACCACAGTTCTGCATTGTAACAGTGTGAATGCAGCCAATTTTTCAGCCCAAGGGCCCAGTCTGTGGTTCAGTCCAACTCAACTTTAAGCTTTGAAAACAGTCACATCACACGTGTAGAATGTTTAAAGCGTTTGTATATCCAAAACATTTATTTTTTTAAAGATATCTTTCATGTAAGAAAATACACAGTTACAATTACAATAAAGCACTGCCACTTATTACCATCGACAGAGTTCATGTCCTGCACAATACAACACATAACCGTTACACAGTGAAATCTTGTTATAGAGTACAAACCAGAAGACATTCAAGCAGAATTTATGCATAGAGACTGTGGTTTACAGGCAACCCAGCTAGGTTAAGTAGTATGAGGGGAGTTACTCCTTATTTTATCAAAACCCCTAGTGGAGTGGTCTCCAAACTGGGGCTCTTTGCTTTCCTTTATCTGGCCCTTGGGGCACTTTTCCTCCAACTGATGCAAAACACTATTCCTCCCACTGACACCAACAATGGGGCACTATTCTTCCACTGACACCAACGACAGGGCACTATTCTTCCACTGACACCGACGGGGGCACTATTCTTCCACTGACACCAACGATGGGGCACTACTTCTCCCACTGACACCAATGATGGGGCACTACATCTCCCACTGACACAAACAATGAGCTACTATTCCACCCACTGAAACCAACAATGGGGTACTATTCCTCCCACTGATAACAACAAGGGTGCATTATTCCTCCCCCTAATGTCAAATATGCACTGTTTACTCCCACTGTTGCCAATACAGTCTCCCAATGGTCACAGTCCAGCTTCGATCAAGTTTGAAGGACAGTAAATTGGCCCTTTGTTTAGAAAGTCTGGAGACCCCTGGCCTAGCAATATAGGTGAGTTGGTACAATGGAAGGGCTGCATTGATCAGTTGTTTTCATTATGAGAGGGTTGGTGGATGGGACCTCTTCCAGGTGATAAATATAATTGTTTTTTCATAGAAATATAGTATTCCTGTCAGTGTTTTGGTATGAGAACCAACTGGAAGGTCCTCCATGAACTCCAACAGGCAAAAATAAGACACCTAACATTTGGAAGCCCTATGGCCAACTTAACAAAATCCACACACCTATGACCAGAACATTTGTATCCGGGGGTACAACCACAAAGCATGATAGAAGCCTCCTGATCACAGAGGTGAAAACATAGAGGTTTTCTACTGTTAAGGTTATACAAGTGTTGAGGCATAGGTAAAAGTTTATATTTGTATGATAATATGGAGATCATACACTGTAGATTTCCTCCATCTCTCCATCTTCCTCAGATAATTGAGGTATCATCCCATGCCATTTGTATCTGACTAGGGAGGAGGTTGTAAATTTAGCGCCAAGAAGCTCCAAGTAATATCAAGAGATCCAGTTGGTCTCATCAGAGGATAATAGCAGTCTTTCTGAGGGTGTCTGTTGGAATGTAATCATAAGGGATTTGAGTGTCAACTTGGGGTTATTTCCCTTCACATCTCCTCCTAGTGACGTAAGAGGATGTAAGAGGAAATCTCTTCAAAGTGAGAAGAATCTCCCATAGGAAGATTTACCTTCAGCAGCTGTCGTGGTGACAAAAGGAAAAATTTGGGGTTTCCCATGACTAGTGCACCCGAGATAGGTTCATCCAGACCCCACTACACCACCATTACCCTTCCATACCAATCTCCTTTACTTACTATACTTACAGAAAACACAACACCAATTTTGGAGTAAAATGGCCAACACGGCCTTTTATTAACAAATGAAGTTTAAACACATCAACCATTCCTTATAACAGAAAACATAAAGAGTTGTCATTGGTCTTTGAAGGCACCCCCAAAACGATCCGAAATGCACCTGCGGACAACCATATTCCACTAGGCCTCCAGCCGCAACCATCCAGCTCGGAGACAACCATACCGTCCGCAGTGCAGCACCACCACCTTCCAGTTGTCTTGGAAATTCGCTTTAACGAATTTCTCCTTACCGTGAGTACTCGCAGTTGGATGCGCAGAAATCCCCCATAAAGCTGTGTGAATCTCGCTTACCACGACTGTAGCTAAACTACACGATTCCTGCCCATCCAACTACTTTTAGCTTCTGTTGAAATGTGGGGATGATGGAGCTCCGTTACCCTAGAATGATCAAACGACACTCTCAGGATAATGGTTGAATTCACATAAGGGCCGGTTTCAGACTCAGCCCCTGGTTTTATTAAAAATACACACATGCCCCCCACATGAATAAAGTCAATCCCCTCCCACCGAACAATGCAATGGGGAGTGCCTATACACAGGATGTACATTCTGATTGGAGCATAGCCTTTCCTATTATCTATCACTGGTCCTCCCCCATGAGCCTTCTGAGGTCATCAGACTTTCTCCCCTTCCCCCCCATGAGCCATCTGAGGTCATATTTCCCAGCTCCTAGCAGTATGTCCATTCTCTGTAAAAGCATCCCCTAGAAATATCAGTCTGTACCTGGATGGGCCCGATACGATCTTTATTAAAACACATCCATCCAAGATACAGTTCAGGTCAGTAATGGGTTGTAAGATATGCATAAGCCTACACACGGAGTTCACACCGCTTGGCGCCTTGCGTTATGAAGCCCATGTGGTACTATGCTGCTGATATGTGGATACAGGCCCGCGGTCTACTGCCAGCGGCATTCGCATTGAATGCCGTGGTGGTATACACGCCGGTCTATAAGCGCAGATCCGCCATCTCATCCATTACCGAGCTGAGTACTGTAATACATACATTGTACATGCGCATGGCCCAATTGCAGCCTTCAGAGCTTTAATTAAGCCACACGAGAGACATATGAATAACACTCATATATGACACATTTAAAGTTCGACCAACAATACAAAATTTCCATGACATTCCCTCCTGTTTTATCATATTCTCCTCGTGTCCCTTCTTGATCTTCTTCAGCTTGATGGGTGTAGTCTCAAAACCTCAAAGAGTTCCTGTAGTTGTCCCTGAGAATAAAGCTCCACGGGGTACCTGAAACAACAAGACCCGACGCAAACTCGACGCAAACAGGCTTGATTGAAGTGATGATCCTCAAGAGCGTTGGAACCTTCACTACAGGAAGGCTCTTGCAAAAACCACAAACAGACTTGTGGTATGAATAAGGTTTGTGATCCCACGGTGGTCTGGGGAGATCCAGCAACAGATTCTCAAATTGCCCCTGCAGACGGGGCCACACAAGGTTGGTCTCGACCCAGACAGTTTTCCAAATCGCAGACACAAACCATGATGAGGCTTGAAGCTTGCTTGAAGGTCTTGGAGAATGTGGTCTTCAGAGAGATAAATTAGAGGGAAGCCAGGACGTAATCTGTAGAGAAGGTGGTTGGTTGGTGAGGTCTTCCTCCGATCAGTGGTTGGAGTGGGATCCCAGGAGCGGGCATGGAGATGTGGTCGTCTGCCCGAGCTTGGCTTACACGGTCGATGAGGCAACAGGAACATCTCACCGCGGCATATAAGAGGCAGAGGAAAAAGAGAAGCATCAGGACATACACTCCCACTTCCTTCAACCAAGATCCGATGGAGAACAGGAAATCTCCCAATCCTCCCAAACCCTTGAACGGATTCCAACCCTCTCTAGCTATAGCTCTAGCTTTTCCCTGTAGTTCACTAACTTTGTCCATATGGGCCTGGACCTTGTCATCGGTGTCTTCTATCCAAGTACAACAATCCTCTCCGATGAACTCACAGAACCCCCCTTTGGCGGCTAAAAGGTAATCAAGGGCCATCTTCTCCTGAAGCACTAAAATTCCCATCTGCCGTTGTTCTTGGGCAATTTCTCTGACAGCCTCTACGGTCTCGTTAAACATACTATCCACGATGACAGAAAAATTGTTCAGGCGCTTCATAAGTTCTATTCCCCATCCTGTCCATGAGGGGAACCAAGCCCATGCCTGGTCGCCCTCAGAGAACAGCTCTCTGCGAACTCTCCCTGCTATCCTTACCTTCTTGTGGACCATCAACTCTTCATGATCCATCACTACATAGGATGCGGGGACTAGCTTTATGAGGGCACACGAACCTTTCGCGTTCTGGGGAAATGTTCTATAGGCTGCCGAACCACACAGAAAAATAGTATGGACCTGTCAGAGCAGAGCAGGAGGAGTTCCTCGTTCGGCCTCTGGCACTGAGCAACAGTTGCACAGACTGGGGGATTGCTCCCTCAGTCTGCACATCACATCCGTCCTTCCAACACACGTGGTCTGGTCGGTCAGTGTGGTTACTCAGAAGGGAAGTCTGGTTAGTCAGATTGACAGTTATACCTCCCTCGCAGGTGGTAGTCCCAACAAACTTGTTACCTGTGCCAAAGCTGATGTTAAAGCACACCTGAGGGCTGCCTAGCTGTCCAGTTACCCATAATGGACTGACGAGGGTCCTACAGGAGCTAGAGCTAATATTGGTGCTAAAACTGATGTTACCTGCTAAAAATGTGTCATTAAGTTCTACCGACAAATGTCTACGTGGGGGCTGACCAGGGGTCCCTTGCTTTTTCATGCCGACGCGGATGTCATATAGGGCATGAACAGCGGCCATTGCGGACATGTGATGACTGTGTGGGGACTTAGAGCATACCCAACAGTTGGTTTTGTTGGCGGTTCTGGCTAAACGCAGGTGCATTTTAAATAAAAGGTTGGGGTATCTGCCGTCTTTTCCTCCGTTCACACACATGTAAGACATACAAACAAAAAGAAAAAGGAAAATGACACCCCTCATTCTCTGGTGTAGCTGAAAAGCTTCTTGCAGTGGCTTGCGTGCACCCAGTTGTCTCGTCCCTCGAGCTTGAGTGAGGTAGGTGTCGTCAGCTGGACTTGGTATGGTCCGGTGAACCGTGGCTCGAGTCCGGTTCTTTGATGTTTCTTTAGGACGACCCAATCACCTGGCTCAATAGAAAGAACACCTGTTATTGCATTTGGATCCGGGAGCGATTTACGAACCCAGTGGTGTATCTTCTGCAGCTCCCGTTGCAGAGATTGCACATAACCTGTAAGCTGTGAATGCAAAGACGACAACTGTTGAGGAAAGTACAACCCTGTTTTGGGAGTTCCCCCAAACAACACCTCGTAGGGTGACAGCCCATGTGGTTGCCGAGGGGCATTCCGGATGGAATAGGGGGCAATGAGGGGACACTCAGGCCAAGGTTTTTGGGTATCGGAAGACGTTCAACCTTACCGCTACTCTCGGGGTGATATGGGGTGTGTCGCCGCTGACTCCAGTTCCACCAAAGAAATGCAGTCGTGTCCTTTGGAAGAGAGGTTAGTAGTGGACAAAGAAGACATGTTAGCAGAAGAGGTGTTAGTATTGTTAGTCGTGTTGCAAAATTCAGCACTGTCATTGCTGTCCTCCCCCCCCTTCTCATCTTCCAATACAGGAAGAAGAGAAGCTGGGTTAAGAATAGTGCATCGTTTGATAGTGAGGTTAGTAGGGGTTAGGAGGGCTTTCCCCTGAGAGGGGTACCTTGCCTTGGATGTCCTGTTTTCGCAAGACCGTTCTTGCTGCACTGGTGTCGGTGAGGCAAGGGAGGGGATATTTTAATTCCTCTAGAAAAAGATGGATCTGGGCCGACACCGATTTGTCAACTTCCTATGAGAATTCATAGGAGTTACTTACCATGTGTCACAGGGGCGGAGGACTCATCAGGAATGAACTGCCACCGACCTTTAGGTAATTGGGGACAGCTCCTCCTCATGTGCCCCGTTTGGTGGCACTGGAAGCACCTGGGTGGGGGCCTATCCTTCCTGTGACCCAGATCCCTTGGTTTTTCGTGTGGGGTCTGGGACATAAGAACTTTGGCCTTGTCCTGTTTTCTTCTATCCATTTCCCTCTCTATTGCCGCAAGAGTGGAAAGGATAGCAGGGATAGACATCTCATTATATTCGGGTCGGGCCAGAACCAGCCTTTCCCGAATTTTAATATTGATGCCTTCCAAAAATTTGGCCCGCAACAGAATGTGCGTCGCGGTCACCTTTACCCCTTCAGTTGGAGCATCAGGTCCAACTTCCAGATCCGCATCCAGTGCCGTCTGCTTGAGACGGCGCCAGAAGCAGGCGCTTTCCTCATTAGGACCCTGGGTGAGCTTAATCATGTCCGTAGTAGAGGTAGCACCATACATTTCTGGAAGCTTTGCCTTTAGCTGTGTACAGAACTCTTTGCCCCCTGAAGTCATCTCCTCATGCGTGGTTATAGAGCACCCTGCAATCACTGTACTGGCCACTTCCATGCCCACCTTCGCCCGCAGGATCTGTGCACAATCTGACCCACTCATACCATAGCTGAACTGGTTTTGTCCAAACATTCGAGAAAATCCTCTCAGATTGACTCGATAGTCCGGGAGCTCAGCCAGAATAGTGCGGATCTCTGCCGGGGTGAAAGGGACATGCCAAACTACCCGTTCCCCTAAAGTCCGTTCCCCCTGTGCATTGGGAGGACCTTCAAATTGCTGCACTCTGACTGGATAGGCCTCGGTCCGGGAAGAGTGCAAGGGCTGACCCAGCTTCATCGGTGGGCTTAGATTAACCACCTCGCTTACTGCACCTTCAGGTTTGAGGTCCCTCAGATCAGGGTATAGCTGGGGGGCAGGGGTCTGATCAGTGGTTCGTAGCGCTTTGATGCAATCCGCCCTGTTTCTTAACCGGGTGTCTATTCCCCTTGATTCACAGATAGTCTGCAAATCGGTTGTTGAGAAGGCTTCATAGTTGGAAACAGAAGGAGCTGGGGTGAAGCAGGGAGAAGGGAGAGGTAGAGGTAGAGGCTGAGGCATAGATACAGAAGACACGGAAGGTACATCAAGAGTGACATCACTAGCAGAAGAGAAAGGTGCAGTTATACTTATCTCAGCCACTGTTGGTTGTTGGGGAACCCCAGCAGACCCTGATCCTGCCTGCCTTAGTAGAGTCAGCCCTGAAAGAGCTTCCTCCACCTCTGACACTGGATCCTCCTGTTTTATTCCCTCTGGAGGCCAGGTATACATCACCTGGTTCTTCCGGACAGACACCAGTTTATGTATGCCCTGCCTCCCTAATCGGATTGACCTGTGAAGCCATAGCTGTGCGATCTCTAGTTCTGACGCCTGCATTCGTGGTCCAAATTCAGAGATGAATTTTTCCCACCTCCATGCGTCAAATGTACCTTCCCGGGGAATTTCCCATCTGGTACCCTTCGACCATTTATTCCACCTTTTGAGGGGTTCTGTAGACTTCCCCCCCAAACTCACCTTCATCAGTTGTGCAGCTGTCCTTACCCTGAAGAGGGCTGGTTCCCCCTCTCTCTTCATGGACTGACTACTGCCCATCGTGACTAGTCACTGGTATATATCCCGCGTCCGGGTACCTGTTTACCCCCTGGAGCACTCGGTGGGATCCTACCGAGAGGCCTGATTCCACCACTTTCCCAGCAGAGCGTAATTTATGTGATACTTATCGATCACCCGAAGCGTATCAAGTGGCGGTCAGACTGAGAGCACACCTCCCACTCCCACAGCGCAATTTATGTGATCCTGACCACCCAAAGTGTTTGTGGTAACCAGGCTAAGTGTTATACTTCCCTGGACAGCCCACTCGCACAGCGCAATTTATGTGGTTCTCATCACCCACTGTGTTTGGCAGGCCACACCGCACAATGATGAAAGTGGCTTTTCTCTCCCAGCACACAGTAGCTAACACAAGTCAAAACAAAAAGAGGGGTTTTCGGATGTTACTTAGGGGTCACTGGTTGCCCGGAAAGCTGCTAACTGACCTTTAGGAAATTTGTGTAAAGAAAAAAACTTTCCTAATACACACAGAAAAACCCTTTTTCAACCTGAAAAACTGTTAAAAAGGACAAAGTGGATCCTTATGAAAAACACGGGACGTGTCACAGTAAAACAATTACACAGAGGTGAACCAAAAAACTGCGCCAAGAATAACCCGTTGCTGACGCGAAAATCAATCCTATCAGCGCCGCTAAACGATCTGCGCTACACACGCGATCTTCACTGCAACCACCTAAAACCGTTTACACAAAAAGTCTGCTGGACGCGAAACACGCAACGCAGCAGCTTTAAAACAAACCCGCTTTACAATAAGGAACTACTTTTAACAAGAAAAACACAAGAAAAACATAATCACTATACAAGAAATCTATGTGCAAAAACCCAGACTTCACTGCGCTCACTAAATGTGGAACACGTGAGGGAAAAACTCGCTTAACACACTTTAAATTGGCCGGCAATACGCAAATTTAAAGCTAAAAGCAAACAAATTAAACTGTAAAAAATTTGGATTAAAAACACAATATGGGTCAAATGCATATAGGAAACTTCATGCACATTGCATAGAGATTACTGCACATGTGGTAGTCAACAAAATGGCCACCAACAGGGAAAGCACATGGTCATTAACAAAATGGCCACCAAACAAAAGGAGTACATGTGGTTAGTCAAGAAAAATGACCCCCCACAGGGAAGCACATGGTAACAGTAGAATGGCCCCCCACAGAGGAGCACACGGCAGACTCTAGCCTCAAAATTGCCTCTAACCTCTTACATAAAACAGACTTTTGGACAGAACATACACCGGACAATTGCACAACAATATGAAGTACACATACAACACAATTTGGCACAATCACAGAACAGATATAAAACACCAACATGTCACACTAACATGCACATGTAACAGAAAGGACCCCCTGCTGCATGCTTGCTGGGAGCAGTAGTACCACAAAACATTGCACAGACTACATACACACAGAGATCTTACAGCAGTTAACAATTAACCTAAACCTTTCAGCACTGTAATAATTACCTCACGTGGAGGGGGGTAGAGCAATCACCACAGTACCTACAACCCACAAATACTTACCTAACACTATGCAACAACTTTTACCCACTAAAACATATACCCGTTTAATTTTTGGTTGGAAGATTTTTAAACTTGACCAAATCCAGCCAACCAAACCCACCCCTCTGCTGCTCTCCGCAGAGACAAACCCTCGTCTTTCACCCACAAATCAAGAGTTTAGGACAAAAAACTAGGTCCTTGCTAAGCGGTAATTCTTGTTAGCTAACAGAGAACGAAATCAGCCACACGAACGCGCAAAAAGCGATCCTCTTAATGGCAGAGAGACCTGAAATGTGCCGGCATACTTTTTGCTAGTTCATGATGGCTCATTCCCCCCTCGTACTGGGTTAGCTATGCAAGAATACGCGTTAGTATCCACCAGGCTCGCCAAACTGTCTTGGAAATTCGCTTTAACGAATTTCTCCTTACCGTGAGTACTCGCAGTTGGATGCGCAGAAATCCCCCATAAAGCTGTGTGAATCTCGCTTACCACGACTGTAGCTAAACTACACGATTCCTGCCCATCCAACTACTTTTAGCTTCTGTTGAAATGTGGGGATGATGGAGCTCCGTTACCCTAGAATGATCAAACGACACTCTCAGGATAATGGTTGAATTCACATAAGGGCCGGTTTCAGACTCAGCCCCTGGTTTTATTAAAAATACACACATGCCCCCCACATGAATAAAGTCAATCCCCTCCCACCAAACAATGCAATGGGGAGTGCCTATACACAGGATGTACATTCCGATTGGAGCATAGCCTTTCCTATTATCTATCACTGGTCCTCCCCCATGAGCCTTCTGAGGTCATCAGACTTTCTCCCCTTCCCCCCCATGAGCCATCTGAGGTCATATTTCCCAGCTCCTAGCAGTATGTCCATTCTCTGTAAAAGCATCCCCTAGAAATATCAGTCTGTACCTGGATGGGCCCGATACGATCTTTATTAAAACACATCCATCCAAGATACAGTTCAGGTCAGTAATGGGTTGTAAGATATGCATAAGCCTACACGCGGAGTTCACACCGCTTGGCGCCTTGCGTTATGAAGCCCATGTGGTACTATGCTGCTGATATGTGGATACAGGCCCGCGGTCTACTGCCAGCGGCATTCACATCGAATGCCGTGGTGGTATACACGCCGGTCTATAAGCGCAGATCCGCCATCTCATCCATTACCGAGCTGAGTACTGTAATACATACATTGTACATGCGCATGGCCCAATTGCAGCCTTCAGAGCTTTAATTAAGCCACACGAGAGACATATGAATAACACTCATATATGACACATTTAAAGTTCGACCAACAATACAAAATTTCCATGACACAGTTAAACCTCGGTTAACTGAGAATGTTCCCGGGCACACCATACCAACGATGGGTCCCACACCATTTTGTACCTCCAAGATAAGAACCGCCTCCAAAGACCAACCACCGCCCAGGAACCAAAATAACCCTCCCCCCCCAGGAGGAACACAACATTCACCAAACAGGGAGGGCGGGAAGGAAGCTCTCTCTCCCACGTCCAGCTCCCAACTGACACCCCTCCCCAGAACACCCCACCCTAAAGTGCAGGAGACCCCACCTACACTCTCCTCTACCAACCAGATCCCCCAGCTATCCTTTACCAACCCTAATACAATCATTAACCCTCACATGTCTTCCTTCCCACTCTGAGCCTAGTCATGCCTGCCCTGCGCAAATTCTTTTCTTCTTTTATCGCTGCGGGCATTTCTTCACTTTCTGTCTCGGTGGTAAAGGTCACAGGGATATATAGAGAAGGTGAATTGAATAAGTAGGGACACAGGCAGCAATAAATATCTCTTTCAAGTACTTCCCCCTTCCCCCCTTTTTGCTTATCTTGGCAACTTTTTTCCTGTATTTAATTCATCGCTCCTGGTTGTCCCTAAACTGGCACCTGGAGTGATCTTTCCTTCAGACTCTGCAAGCTATAACTATTGGAACTTTTGGTTTCTGTTATCAGAGTACCTCTTCTTTTAGTCTTTCTAAACTTTCTTCCATACTCCCCATCAGTTACAGTGTTATTTACTTTCTCTGATCTTTCCACCTACAGTTGCAAGAAAAAGTATGTGAACCCCTTGGGATTACGTGGAGTTTTGCATGAATTGGGCATAAAATGTGCTCTGAACGTCATCTAAGTCACAACAATAGAAGAACACAGTCTGCTGAACATAATACTACACAAACATTAGATGTTGCCATGGTTTAACTGCACATAACATGTAAACATTCACAGTGCAGGGAGGAAAAAGTATGTGAACCTTTGGACTTAATAACTGGTTGACCCTCCTTTGGCAGCAATAACCTCAACCAAACGTTTCCTGTAGTTGCAGATCAGACCTGCACAACGATCTGGAGTAATTTTGGACCACTCTTTTTCACAAAACTGTTTCAGTGTAGCAATATTCTTGGGATGTCTGGTGTGAATCACTCTCTTAAGGTCATGCCACAGCATTTCAATCGGGTTGAGGTCAGGACTCTGACTGGGCCACTCCAGAAGGCGTATTCTGTGCTGTTGCAGCCATTGTTTTGTTGAATTACTTGTATGCTTTGGGTCATTGTCCTGTTGCATCACCCATCCTCTGCGGAGCTTCAGTTGGCGGACAGCTGGTCGTACGTTTTCCTGCAGAATGTCTTGATAAACTCTGGAATTCATTTTCCCTCAATGACAACAATCCGTCCAGGCCCTGAGGCAGCAAAGCAGCCCCAAACCATGATGCTCCCTCCGCCATGTTTTACAGTGGGGATGAGGTTTTGATGTTGGTATGCTGTGCCTTTTTTTCTCCACACATAGTGTTGTGTGTTCTTCTCAAACAACTCAATCTTCGTTTCATCTGTCCACAGTATATTTTGCCAGTAGTGCTGTGGAACATCCAGGTGCTCTTTTGCAAACTTCAAACATGCTGCAATATTCTTTTTGGACAGCAATGGCTTCCTCCGTGGTGTCCTCTCATGTACTCCATTCTTGTTTAATGTTTTCCTTATTGTAGATGTGTCAACAAAAATGTTAGCATGTGCCAGAGATTTCTGTAGGTCTTTAGCTGACACTCTGGGATTCTTCTTTACCTCATGCAGCATTCTGCGCTGTGCTCTTGCAGTCATTTGTACAGGACGACCGCGCCTAGGGAGAGTAGCAACAGTGCAAAACTTTCTCCATTTGTAGACAGTCTGTCTTACCGTGGACACATGAACATCAAGGCTTTTGGAGATACTTTTGTAACCCTTTCCAGCTTCATGCAAGTCAACTATTCTTGATCGTAGGTCTTCTGAGAGCTCTTTTCTGCGAGGCATGGTTCACATCAGACAGTGCTTCTTGAAACCAATAAACCCAAAACAGGTGTGTGTTTTTTAAGGGCAGGACAGCTGTCAGCAACACATCCAATATCATCACACTGATTGGAGTCAAGGTTGGCTCACTCCTGGCTCCAATTAGCTCTGGGAGAAGTCATTAAGCTAGGGCTTCACATACTTTTTCCTCCCTGCACTGTGAATGTTTACATGTTATGTGCAATTAAACCATGGCAACATCTTATGTTTGTGTAGTATTATGTTCAGCAGACTGTGTTCTTCTATTGTTGTGACTTAGATGACGTTCAGAGCACATTTTATGCCCAATTCATGCACAACTCCACGTAATCCCAAGGGGTTCACATACTTTTTCTTGCAACTGTAGGTCATTCTTCCTATAAATATTGCCGCACTCCTATTTTTCCTCCCACACTTTGTACACTATTATTATTTCCCTTCCATTATGTCATCTTTATATGTGCTGATCTTTGCCCATGTTGTTATTTGCATATGCACTTTGTACAGTTACCAAACTTTTCCGCTCCATACATAACGTATTTTTCATATCGTACTTGCTCACCATGTTATACCAACCCTTCTTTCATGTTATGTATATTTTTTTTTTATTTGCTTTTATACATTTAATAATACATAATATTGCATCTCCTAGATTGTAAGCTCTAACGAGCAGGGCCCCCTGTTTCCTCTTGTACCAAATTGTGTTGTAACTGTAATGTCTACCTTCATTTTGTAAAGCGCTGCGCAAACTGTTGGCGCTATAGAAATCCTGTATTATAATAATAATAATTAGATTAATATAAACATATACAGCTACTATATACTTAAGCTACAGTAAAAAATTTTTTTTTTTACATTAGGTCTTATATACTTTTTTTACTGCGTATTTTGAATACACAGTTACCATCAGTTCTAATACATACTATATGTGTAGCGCCCTCTAGGAGTGCTAGAGAGGTAAATTTAGTGTGGCTCACAGTAGTGAAGTGAGCATGTCTGTGTGGGTTATTACAGGTCAGGCTGGAGGGCTCTACAAGCTAGGTCTCAGGTACCTCCCTCTGGTTTTGGAGTCTTCCAAAAGATTCTAGAAGCTAGTGGGTAGAGGGGTGGAGACCAAGATCTGCATATTCATGGAAATCTGACCAATCCCAGGCAGGAGGCCTGGCAGTGTGGTAGATGGGCCCATAACTATGAGAGAACCTGGCCAACAGGGGAGTCTGGTGATTGGGTGGAAGATAGAGTGTTGAGGATTGTGAGGCCTGCCAGGGGAGCTAAAGAAGAAGGAAGGAAGCAGAAAACATTAGACAGAGGGAACTGCACTACAAGTCCTATCCAGAGAGAACCCTGCTCAGCATGGAAGACTAGCACAGCTAAAAGACCTGAACAAGCAGAGTTATGCAAAGCCACATGATACAAGGGCAGGGTGAGTACCTCTACATCCCCAGGGCCTATAAGGGAGAAGGCTGCCAGATGCAATATCAAGCATGCTTTCACAGGGATGGTGTCACAGCTAAACCTAATCCCTTGCACTGGGAACACTTATCCAAAGCAGCCAAGTGGGCTGGCATTTTCTCACCATGTATTGGGACTTCATGAGAGCTCACACAAGGGGATCTAGTGCTCCTTAAAGTAGCTTCGCTACTGATCCATAAAGGGGCGGATACCACTCTGGCTGGAGTAACATTCAGGATCTATTTTTTTGTACATGAATGCAGGAAGCTTGTCCTCATCTATTCTTTCTAGTCACGTTGGGTGTCCCATAACCCCTAATCCCTCTCAAAGTTGTTTTCCCCTAGGTAAAACAACAAAAACAAGCCCATGAACTGGATTTTTGACTATGTATGTTTGCCAAAAATGTGTGTTGCCTGGCTGTGCAGTTAAGAGGGGGATCCAAAAATCCAGCGGCTTCTTAGGGGGTAGTGCTACTTATGTATGCTAATGATTAACCTCCCTGACGGTATGATTATTTCAGATTTTTGGTGCTGAAAGCGGTGCCATTATTTTGCATGGAAATATGTAGTTTTTTTATTGTAGGCTGTAATATTTAGGAATAACTCACTGAAATCTGTCCGAACAAGAGTCTATTAAACATCCCGGGTATGATAAAATTTGAAACACGAAATCATAAATTATAATTTAATAAATAATCATAAAAAATAATAATATAATAATAATAAATTTAATTCAATAATATAATCAAACCAAAAACTCTGAAATTTGAAATATAGCACCAAGTTCGCACATCACTGAGCAAATTCGCAAAATAGTTTTCAGTGCCTGATGACGAATTTCTCCACGAATCATTATCACTCAATTCTGCAAGTGGTTCTGATTTACTATCGCTGTTCTCTAGCTGGTCTAAAACCGCTTTTGACCTAAAGGGATGCTTTTTTGGATGCCATGGACTTTTCTAAGTTTCCAGGCAGAAAGAACAGTCAAAATGCAGACAGGGGACAGGACAAAGCACTCAGGACAAAATGTATGTGAAATGGTTTGAAACAGCAATGTTTTACTATGTAAAATTCGTTTTGAAAAAAATGAAATTTTTTTTAAATTTTCAAATTTCCCACCGGCGGCGGCGCCCGTACGTCCCGACGTCACAGGGACCGAAACACAGAAGCCGGATGCCGGCATCAGCCGGAGGAGATGGCCGGGGACGCTGCAGGGGACACATCGCGGGAGCGAAGGACAAGGTAAGCTCTGCAGGGACTCCCTATGCAGCGCCGCATGCTAAGCCCGAGTGTAGCTCGGGGTTACCGCTTTTGGTACAGAAACTTTACCCCAAGCTACACTCGGGAATACCGCCAGGGAGGTTAAAGAATATCTACTTTGAATTGTATGTATTATTTTCAGCACTGATAAAGTTATAGTATAATCACGCTCTTCTTTGCATTAAGTCTTTTGTATTTAGTTCCTACTACATACTTACTCTTAGTTTTAAAGCATACTTTACCATTAGCTCTAATACATACCATATTTTCACTGTTGAATGTAGAATACTTACAGTAATTTTATGTATTACCTGAAGCTCTGATTAGGGAGGATCCTTAGAGTTCTTAATATGTGTTGGCTTTTTACATTTATAGACTGTGAATAAAATTATTTACCTTGATATCTTTTGTAACTGGATATCTGTTTTTCGTTTTTTCCATACATAAAGAATTGACAAAAAAAAATAATTTTATATGGACTGAACACAACTTGTGTCACTTTCCACCTTGCATACCTAGAAACAGATACCTGGCAGAGGTTCTATTCCTTCTTCACTTCAGAATGATCCAAAATCTTCCTTTTATTGTGACTGACAATGAACAAATGGACACCAAATTTGGATATTTCTCAGGCAAGACGAACAGACCTGTTTTCAACTGCATCAATGGTTTAACCATGGTTTTATACTGGCAAGTCAAACTGGCAATACACCAGCAGAATTTTGTTAGAAATTTTTCATTTTAAGAACGTTTATTCTATTTTATAATCTTTATTGGGTCAATCCAATGTTTGTTTTCAACCACAGTGATGAAAATGGTCGAAGGAACAGGATGGAAATATTTTCTCGGATTTCTAACACTGCATGTAGTTTTTTTTTAGTAAAGTCCATTTGTTGCAAAATCAGATATTCAAAGCAATGGAAATTTTGAAATACTTTTAAATGACATTGGCCAAGTCATCAAATGTACTAAACATTTTTGCACCACAGTTCGTACTAACATTCGTTCTGAAGTATACTAGTATATGGCCAGCCGTATTTGCATAAATATGTCAGCAGGCTGGAAAATAATTATACAAACTTTTCAGGAGGACTAAATTTGCAAAGAAAATGATATGAGCTGGGATTTGAAGCTGTGGCTGACATAGATGAAGGTAAATGGACATCAGGTTAGGAATACCTTTTTCTATGTACCCACTATAATACCAGGAATAGCAGTTCCCACATCGCTCTATGATCTCTCTTCCAGGAGAAATTCATAATTGAAGCCACTGCACAGGCAGTACAAATATTACAGGCAGTATACTCATGAATCTGTAAAAGAGCTTCCTGTACTTCCTGTACTCTCCATACTATGTATAGAAATATCACATATACATAATAATTTCCATAACCATAACAGATACAGTACATGACTTCAGCTGCCTTGTCTATCCCTAAATTACCACACAGTCTTTTTCTATCTTCGATGTCAAACTGAACACACGTAAAATATAATTAGCTGCAAAAACACAATATATTTCATATTGGAAGATACTACCAGATAGACCAGCAAGGGGCAAACTACGGCCCGGCGGACCTTTTAATCCGGCCCGCGGAGCTAGGCTCCCGCTAGGCTCCTCTCACAGTCCGCCCTGAAGACCGGTGTAGCATGAAAATCTGTCTCCTATGAGGATCTGTCCCCCTCGACGTATCTGCGCATGTGCCGGAGATCGCCGATCGGCTGCTAATGCCTGAAACTGGCACATGCGCAGATACGTCGAGGGGGACAGATCCTCATAGGAGACAGATTTTCATGCTACACCGGAACGGCGCGGGAACACGGCGAGAGGAACGCGCGGAGCAAAGGTAAGTGAATTGACACAGGGGGGGACTTGGGGACTTAATATGGGGGATGAATTACTATGGGGGATGAATTACTATATGGGGGATGAATTACTATATGGGGGATGAATTACTATGGGGGACGAATTACTATATGGGGGATGAATTACTATGGGGGATGAATTACTAAATGGGGGATGAATTACTAAATGGGGGATGAATTACTATGGGGGATGAATTACTAAATGGGGGATGAATTACTATGGGGGATGAATTACTATGGGGGATGAATTACTATGGGGGATGAATTACTATATGGGGGATGAATTACTATATGGGGGATTAATTACTATGCTTACTATGGGGGAATATTACTATACTTACTATGGATGACACATACACATCATTCAACTACTCTTGGTCCGGCCCTCGGGTCCAATATATGAACCCATTGCGGCCCTCAAGTCAAAAAGTTTGCCCACCCCTGAGATAGACCATCATGATTCCCATCACCAGACTGTTCTTTATATTAGGAGCCCTTCCAGGTCAGGCTGTTTACTCAATACCTTTTCACCCAATAGTACATTTACCTCAATGAGTTGATGAAAGTGGCTGACTGTAATGGTGAGCATAGGGGTTGAAGGAAACTTTACCTTATATACAGTAGGTGTTTGTTTATCTATTATTATTATTATACAGGATTTATATAGCACCAGCAGTTTGCGCAGCACTTTACAAAATGAAGGCAGACTTTACAGTTACAATACAATTTGGCACAAGAGGAATCAGAGGGTCCTGTTCGTTAGATGTTACAGTCTATCTAATGATCTTTACCTTTTTATTAAAATATAGCTGATCAACACACAGGTATTCACACCAGGCTACATTTACTTTTAGGGCTCCTTTACACTTGGGGGGGCACTAAAAACACACAGCTGAGTTGCATTTTTACCACTCCTCAACTGCTCCTTGTAATGGAACCGACCCAGACTGCGCTTGAGTACTTCCATTAGAATACCGCTTTCCTGTCCGAACACCGACAACAGACACCACAGCCGACCATACAAGACTAGACGACACCAGTCTTGAAGTAAACCAGGAGGTAGACTACTTTATTTGAACACAGATACAAGATATATACACTCAGGGGACAATCCCCCCTCCCTGCATATTGATACAGGGCGGGGAAATCTACATTTAGTAACAAGAGACACACAGGTATTCAAACTTCACACCAGCAGAGACAACCCCCCCCCCTCCACTAAGTTAATACACATAAACACATAAATCCCATAATAGTTTGCTCCCAAGCCAGAAAAAAACAATAGAACAATGGGATACAGCCACATAACATTACACAGTCAACAACCCCCACCCCACCTATCTCCTAAACATGTCTACGCAGTCTGAGACAAAGCCCACACAATATCAGGACAGATCACCCTGTACCCCTAACAGGCACAGGGTGATTTACACATAAGATGGATATGGGGAGCTGAGACAGGGGTCTCCCCACCTCTCCATAGTGAGCTGGGTTCCATGGGCCCCCCACCCAAAGTGACTCCCGTCACACTCCCCCTTAGGCAGTGACCAGGGGTGTTCACATGCTTCAAGTGTGATGTTTTGCTTATATACTACCACCCATGACGCAACCCATTCAACCACCCCACAACAACCACAGTTATCGCACGGTAGTGTGGCATTTAGGAGGTTGAAACAGTCCAGAGGTGACATATCACCTCCTGACTGCCTATCAAACACCTCTGAAATGTGAAACAAGTGTGGATAGCTTTTCAGAGCAGCTGCAGTCCTTGCTGCAAGTGTCAAAGAGCCCAAAGAGAGACCATTTTTTAGGGAATATGCTAAATTTGCCAGATGGGCAGTTTGGTAGGGAGGTGCCCCTGACCTGTGTATCCATACCACAAGGCCATCCTGACTGACACCCTGGTGGCCAGACTTTGTTTTGATGTAAGTTTATCCTTCAATTGTACTTGGTGTAAGTTTTACCTATTAAAGACATACTACACTATCAGAGGCTTCTCTGGGTCTCATCTATTGTATGGGAGCCCGTTTTTGAAGGTTACGTTTATTTGGGAATGATGCATGATCACCCCCTCCCCCGCTGATGATCTTTCTGGTGGATGACTTACCAATATACCTGGATTGATGACATCTGGTGGCCAACCTGCAGATGACATCCTCCTAATATTACAAGTCCAGAGCACCAGGAGCGGGTCTTAATTGCTCCATGCGCATTTATTGCGCTATCTGGTTAGTGCATTATTTGTACAATCACGAGATCACAAGAGTCACGAATTTCTCTGAACATGGATTATTGGGACAATTGCACCTATCACTTTATCGCACCATGCAATATGGACTGAGTTTTTTATGCAGTTATGCTGTTTATGTTCTGATTTTCTGCTTGTTCATATTTATTTTATAAGCGCTGCATATTTTATTTTTATTTTTATATTTTAAGTTTGGTAATGTTATGTTAAGCAGGGCACATACAACTGTTTTCTCTTATTTTCGTAAAGTTTGTTTATTTCACAAGTTTTGACTAGAAAAAGTAAATAATTTTCAGTTATTGATGTACTTTTGTCTTCTATAATATTGTAAAGTTCATCACCTTCTGTTTTGTACTCTTGTGTATCAGGATTGCCAACCCAGAGAATCCAAGTATTCCAGAATCCGATAATAGTGGCCTCCAAGGGCACCTCAGTCACCTTGCCATGCACTTACAACATCAGCACCAGGGGGAATCTTACAATCGGCAACTACAAGTGATATAGACATGAAGTAAGAGCTTGGCCTCTGATCTCTGATAAAAATGAGGACTTCCATGGAAGGGTTCCCATAGCAAATGGAGATCATTTCATCCACAATGGGTCAGCTCCTCTTGAGCTGCATCATTTGGTACAGTTGGACAGTGCATTGAGGTCGGCTTGTAAGTTGGAGACATCCTGTAAGGACGTTATTCCACTGCACAGCTTGGTGTCATCTGCAAAGACTGAAATGGTATTTTTAATGCTAGACCCTATCTCGCTTATAAATATATTAAAAAGTAAGGGTCCCAACACTGAACCTTGGGGTACACCACTAACAACCATAGACCATTCAGAGTATGAATCATTAACCACTACTCTCTGGATACCATCTTGTAGCCAGTTTTCTATCCACAGATTTTTCCAAGCCTGTAGACTTTACCTTACACATTAGCTGTATGTGGGGAACTGTGTCAAATGCTTTTGCAAAAACCAAGTATACCACATCCACCGCTACCCCTCTGTCCAAGCATACCATGTCCACCGCCACCCCTTTGTCTAAGGTTTTGCTCACCTACTCATAAAAAGAAATCAGATTTGTTTGGCAACTTCTGTTTTTCATTAATCCATGCTGTCTATTGCCTAAAATATTTGTCCTGACAGCTCCATACCAGCACAGCTGGGTAAGGGCCAGCACAGATGGGTAAGGGCCCCATCCCCCCATGCTTCCAGGACCTAACTCATAAATTTGAGCCCACCTGAAGCCTCAGTGTTCCTCTTTTTTCCTCCCATTTGCAGGACCTATGTATGCTCCTCTACCTGGCTGGGCTAAAGGGCTGGCTGTCCATCCATGTGTGTGGGGTTCAGCTGGATGCGGTCCCTGGTGTACTGGCTTAATGACCCATAATCCAGGGAGCCCCACTGCTGGTCCTCTGGGCGGCTTTTATCATGGCTAACAGCTTTGTTTGGGGTCCGCTGGGTCCATGTGAGATGGGCAGCAGTGTAAGCAGTGTCTCCTCTAGGCAAGCACACCCATGCAGTGCCAGTGTTTACAGTTGGATGGTGGAGGTTAAGTGAGCTAAATGTAAAAATACTTTGTATCCAAATGAATGCTGCTTTGCTGGCTATTGGGCCTTGCTCCCTGCTGCCGCTGTGCATACCCTCAGCTCCTTCACAGATTGTACTCCCCATAACAGGTGACAAAGTAATACTTTGTCTGTTCACACATGGCATTACATGTTGGTGGCTTCTCATATTTGCTTTACTATTGTACCATTATGCCAACCCCCTCTAAAGACCAGCATTCCCAGAGAAGGTAAAGGAGTCGCCTGTGGATGACTACTGTAGCCAGCATTGCCTGTTGGAGTATAGGACATATTTTAATATTTGTTTGTGGTCTTCAGTTTCTCTTAAGAAAAAACATTTTTTGGGTACCCGCTCCCTCCCTGCTTCCCAAAGGTGCCAATCCTTAATGGGGAGTGGGGGACCAATCAGTAAAGTGGAACTTCCCCTTTTGGGTGGAACTCCGCTTTAAGTGGCCAGTGCACTCAAAGGGAGTAGTTTCCACTCACTCTGTGAAAGGGTTATATGTTCTGGCGATTAGAAGTCTCATAGCCGTGTCAGGCAAGACAGCCTCTTCAGACTCTATGAAAAGGAAGATGTGGATGAGCATGACTATTCTGCTGGTTTAAGCAGCAAGGGATAGATATGATGACACCCAACGGGATGTCACGTTCAACAAACACATTGTCAATACGCTAAAGGAATGGTTTCCACTTACCCTTTGAAAGGGTTATCTGCTTTAGCAATGAGAAGCTGCCTAGTCTTCCCAGGCGAAGCATCCCTCTTCAGAGTTTCTAAAGCGGACGATGTGGACATACATTACTGCATGAATATTGCTTTGTTCGAGCAACCAAGGATAAAGATGACACCTAACAGGTTGACACATGAGGCTAACATGCTCTGAGGGCCGGTTCACACTATAGAAATGCAGCCCAGATGCGTTCCGGATGCATTTCCGCCATGCACGTTTTTGACACATTTTTGATGCAGTTTTGACGCATTCCAGTATGCTTTTTATGCATTCCAGTTCATTTTTCCCCCTCTTTTACTGCAGCTTAACTAGGGACATGTCTGTCCCAGTGCGTTTTGGTGCGTTTTTGTGCATTGCAGTGCATTCTTGATATGTTTTACTGTGTTCCAGTTTAGTTCTGTGCAGAAAAAATGCAGCATGTTCTTTTTTTTTTTTTGCAATCGGAACACACTGAAACTGCAAGCACTGATGTGAACTATGACATTGACAACCATATAACCTACTTTCTGTGTGTTTTGGATGCAGAAAAAAGCAACTGAAATGCATGTAGTGAACTGGCTCTGAAAGAATGTTTCCACTCACACCGTGAAAGGGTTATCTGTTCTATCAATGAGTAATCTCCTAGACTTCCAGGCAAACAATCCTCCTCACAATCTTCCAAAAGAAGATTCAGGTGAGCATGACTGTATGAGCCCTGCTGGTTCAAGCAATCAGGGATAAAGAAGTTGACACCAAGAATTTATCACATTCATTGACTATGTGGTCAATACATTCTAAAGGAGTTGCTTCCACTCACCTTGTGAAGGGGTTATATATTCTGCCAATCAGCAGTCTCAGAACCTTCTCAGTCAAATCAACCCTTGCCAGGATCGTCCAATGAACATGTGGATGAATATGACTGTATGATTCCTGCTTTGTTTAAGTAGACAGTGATTGGTGACCAAGTTGTCACAATTAAGCATGTGGTCAAGCCACTCTAAAGGAATTGCTGAATTCACCTTCTGCAAGGGCCTTCTATTCTGGCAAAGTCCAATCTTCCTTTTAGGGCCATTATAACTGGTCTCAGAGCCTTCTCAAACCAGTCAATCCATCAGTCTCTTCTGATCATCTGTCCATGTTGTTGATTCCTCCTTTTGTAAGGTTGATGAAATTCCTTTAAATAGAAGCAAAGCTGTGGAAGTACAGGTGAAACTTGAAAAATTAGAATATCGTGCAAAAGTTCATTTATTTCAGTAATGCAACTTAAAAGGTGAAGCTAATATATGAGATAGACTCATTACATGCAAAGCAAGATAGTTCAAGCCGTGATTTGTCTTAATTGTGATGATTATGGCTTACAGCTCATGAAAACCCCAAATCCACAATCTCAGAAATTAGAATATTACTGTAGCAATATGTTATATGCTGTGTATGGCCTCTAGGGGTCTCACTACTTAGATACTGGTACAACTGTGTTATAGCCTCTCTTTGGTTGTAGTTCTGAAGAGCAGACACATGTTTAATGGCAGCTAGGAGCACCTAATAAAATGTCTGCTACTAACTACAGTGTGTGAGCATCTGAGCAGAATCGACTAACAGAACAATTACATGCAATCAATAAAACAAGGATTGTACATAGAACAATATCGGACCTCTGAAAAGTATAAGCATGCATATGTACTCAGTGCTTGGTTTGGGCCCCTTTTGCAGCAATTACTGCCTCAATGCGGCGTGGCATGGAAGCTATCAGCCTGTGGCACTGCTGAGGTGTTATGGAAGACCAGGATGCTTCAATAGCAGCCTTCAGCTCTTCTGCATTGTTCGGTCTCATGTCTCTCATCTTTCTCTTGGCAATGCCCCATAGATTCTCTATGGGGTTTAGGTCAGGCGAGTCTGCTGGCCAATCAAGCACAGTAATCCGACGGTCATTGAACCAGGTTTTGGTGCTTTTGGCAGTGTGGGCAGGTGCTAAGTCCTGCTGGAAAATGAAGTCAGCATCCCCATAAAGCTCGTCTGCGGAAGGAAACATGAAGTGCTCCAAAATCTCCTGGTAGACTGCTGCGTTGACCCTGGACTTAATGAAGCACAGTGGACAAACACCAGCAAGTCAAGTCACTGGGAATTGGACTGAGCACTTGTATCATCTGCTGGCAATTGTTTTTAACAAAGCACTTAAATATTGTCTTTACATGTGAGTGTAATGGGCGCATATTAAAGGTAGTTATTTTTTAAAAGGATAATACACTATGTCTTTATTTCTTCTCACACTGAGGGATATACCAAGGAGGAGTGCTGCAGTGTATTAAGAGAGCGAGAGATCTTTGTGGGGATAGTGGCAGGAGAGGAGAGCCACAATTGAAGGAGTAACGACCATTACTGCTACGCTGTTAAGGAGTAACCACCATTACTGCTACGTTGTTAAGGAGTAACCACCATTACTGCTACGGTGCAACTCAAGGATATAGTCCCATTTGGGGAACACAAGCATTTTTAGCCTATTTATAGGCTTTATATGAGGTGAGCGCATAATAAGATCATTATTCAAGTCACTGGGAATTGGAGTTAACATCACCTGGGATTTTTCACGAGTATTACCAGAGACTGATTTATTTATCACTCATTTATCATCAATCATGTTTATATTTTTTGTGCACAGTGAATATTGACTGTTTCTATTTCATTTCTCTTGGCAATGCCCCATTGATTCTTTATGGGGTTCAGGTCAGGCGAGTCTGCTGGCCAATCAAGCACAGTAATCCCATGGTAATTGAACCAGGTTTTGGTGCTTTTGGCAGTGTGGGCAGGTGCCAAGTCCTGCTGGAAAATGAAGTCAGCATCCCCATAAAGCTCGCCTGCGGAAGGAAACATGAAGTGCTCCAAAATCTCCCGGTAGACGGTTGCGTTGACCCTGGATTTAATGAAGCACAGTGGACAAACACCAGCAGATGACATGGCTCCCCAAATCAAACAGACTGGAAACTTCACACTGGACTTCAAGCATCTTGCAGTGTGTGCCTCTCCATTCTTCCCCCATATTCTGGGTCCTTTGTTTCCAAATGAGATGCAAAAGTTGCTCTCATCAGAAAAGAGGACTTTGGACCACTGAGCAACAGACCAGGTCTGTTTTTCTTTAGTCCAGGTAAGACGCTTCTGACGTTTGTTGTTCAGGAGTGGCTTGACAAGAGGAATACGACGTTTGAAGCCCATGTCCAGGATCCGTCTGTGTGTGGTGGTTCTTGATGCACTGACTCCAGCCTCAGTCCACTCCTTGAGAAAGTCCCCAACACTTTTGAATGGCCTTTTCCTGACAATCCTCTCCAGGCTGCGGTCATCCCTGCTGCTTGTGCATCTTTTTCTTCCACACTTTTCCCTTCCACATAACTTTCTATTAATGTGCTTTGATACAGCACTTTGGGAACATCCAACTTCTTTTGCAATTACCTTTTGAGGCTTTCCCTCCTTATGGAGAGTGTCAATGATGGTTTTCTGCACAACTGTCAGGTCAGCAGTCTTTCCCATGATTGTGATTCCTACTGAACCAGACTGAGAGACCATTTAAAGGCTCAGGAAGCCTTTGCAGGTGTTATGGCTTAATTAGCTGATTAGAGTGGGACACTTTGAGCCGAGAATATTGCACCTTTTCACAATATTCTAATTTTTTGAGATTGTGGATTTGGGGTTTTCATGAGCTGTAAGCCATAATCATCACAATTATGACAAATCACGGCTTGAACTATCTTGCTTTGCATGTAATGAGTCTATCTCATATATTAGTTTCCCCTTTTAAGTTGCATTACTGAAATAAATGAACTTTTGCACGATATTCTAATTTTTCGAATTTCACCTGTGTTTCAAGTGCCTCCAGAGGACGGCTTGACAATTTTCTTATGGTGCCTGAATCAAGTACCTTTTCTACAAGATTGGAGAATGTTGTCACAGCAGGATGTCAAGGGTTTTCAATCACCCTTTTGGTCGGTTTGTTCCTTATGGGATTGGCCGGATACATGACTTTAGCATTAGATGATGCTGTGGCCTTCAGCGATGTATTCAATAACTGCATTGTTCTTGATTTTGGAAGGTGAGGTCTGAATTAATAGTGGTCAGTTTGGCTTCCTGTTTCAAGATGAACATCTGTTGAGTTAAGAGATCGCTTCTCGGCCTTTTGGCTAAGATCAAGTGTAGTATCTGTTCTTATCAGTGTCCAGTGGGGGTGCTCCCGGCCATTCTAGCTTTGCGGGGATGGCTGTTGTATAGTACCCTCACTGGTATGATGGGGGTCCAGAAGGCTAGACCGGAGGGACAGAAACCAGGGAGCGCCATGATTCGTTCTGGGGCCTTGGGAGTAATTCCTCTGGGAAAGCTGGAAAGACCCAGTACCTCCTGATTTGGACGGATCTACCTTGGTCTGGCCAGGGGCTGAGGAGGCAGAAAGTCCGCAAACACGGTGCCCCCTGAGTAGTCGCCTCAGGGGTGCTCTAAGTAGCACTTGGGTGTGGGACCCCACGATGCGAATGAGCACATGGTCACCGAGTTTAAAACACTTTTTGCACTGCGCCTCTAGGACCGGGCCTTTTGGTCAAGTTCTGGGCAATTTTTTTGCTACAGGCCTCAGGGTCTGGTCAGTGCACAATTTGGGCACGACACTTTTTTATTATTTTTATAGATTTATTTAATTATTTATTTATTTATTTTCCTCACCCCACGTTTGTCACTTTTTACTTATGTGTGTGTTTTTTCTCACAGGATGGAGGGTGTGGGTCCTCGGGCCTGCCCTGAAGTCTAGGGGGAGGATGTGTGGCCCTACGGTTCCTTCCTCCCCTGTCCCTAGGGGGTTTTCTCTTCGGGAGAACCCCCTGGCCTAGTACTGGATGTCCGGCTTCGGCTGGGCATAAGGAACGGTGGTCCACCAGGCCTTTTGGCCAGGAGGACCGAATGGGAACCTTGTCCCTGTCAGGAGCTTCGTGCCCCGGGGGATCAGGGTAGTGGTCCAACCCCTTCGGGGGTAGGACAAAGCACACCCTTAAGTGCACTTTTTGTGTGGTGTTTTGCACTTGCACTTTTTTGTGAACACTTACGGGTTTTTTCATTATAGTTGCACGTTTGCGGACTTAAAAAAAATAAATAAATAAAAAAAAATCTGTTGAGTTAAGAGGCTGAAGTTCAAGTGTCCGTTTCCACGCTCACTCCAGAGAGGGTAGCTTCTGCATTACTGGATGGAAGTCAAAGAAAAAGCCAGCACATAATCAAAGAAGTCAACAAAGAGCTTCATGTCAGGATGCTTTCTGGTATTTTGGGAATTGTGCCATCCATACATGTCTTATGGGCACTTGGTGGTTCCTCTTTGGACATAGGTACAGCTTTGGTGACGGACATAGTCACTCTAAGCAAGCATTTCAGGACATATTTGGGAGATCTTTCATCCTTTATGTCTCAGATCCAGCAGGTCAGGTAGATTCAGTCGAACTCTCAACCCCTATCAAGTTGGGTTTCTGGACTGGTAGCAGCCAGAGGGCCTTTGTCAGAAGATATGGATTATGCCCTGTATGGAAGCAAGCCAAAACATGTAGTTGGAGAAGCAGAATATTCTGCGATGTCATTCCCATCTGATGACCTAGTGGCTGGTGGTGCAGTAAGACACCAGCAAAGTAAGAATTAAGAACTGTATTTCAGGCTCTCCTAGCCTTCAGTGACCTCATCCAGGGTGGACATGTCCTGGTAAAATTAGACATAAAACAAGGGGTCACTTAGTGTGTCCCTCTTGAAGGAGGCTTCTCTGATTCTAGGGTTTGCCCAAGTTAATACCCTGCAGCTACCTGCTGCCTATCTGCTTGGTTGAGGAATCTTTAGGCAAACAATTTGTCCAGGACAATCCTGGATGACAATGAATGGCCCAAACTACCGCAAGTCTTTTGAGAACTAGCAGGCTTGGTAATCTCTTCCAGAAGTAGACCCGTTCACATCCTTAGCCAACACCATGTTGCTTTCTATTCCAGGGTCCAGCATCCACAAGCAATTGGGGTGGAGGTGCTGATAGCAGAGTGGATCTCCAAAACAGCTTATGTCTTTCTGCCTCTCCCTCTGATTCTCAGCTTCCTGCTGAGGCTGGGACAGGGGAAGGTAATAGTTCTGGTGGTGATCCCAGATTGGTTGAAGGGGCCTTTGTACCCTCTGCCCCTCCTAATGAGCACCAAGGATCCACTCCCTCTGCCAGTAAGTTTGGATTCTTCAAAGTCACATTTGTCCAACACCTGATAGGCTCAAGCTCATGGCTTGGGTCTTGAGAGGCAGAGGCTAATAGATCTCTGGGGCTCTGTAAAGGTTGTGAATACTCTTATGGAAGCAAAAAAGAACAGCACTACCAGTGCCTATAGTAGAATGACATAAATTCACAGGATTGTTGCTGATCAAGGTTTTACACTGGGTCTTCATAAGACTAACATTCTGAAGTTTGTGTAGGCGGGGCTTGATTTAGGTTTATGCGTAAGTACACTATGAGACCACATTTCAGCTATCTCTGCCTTCACATACAATGGGCATCCAACATTCAGTTATACTGTCCTTCAAGCTGCAAGTTGGTTGAAACCTACCTAAGGGATTGTTTGTTAAGTGGGATATCCCATTGGTGTTGGACTTGTTTGCATCAGATCCTTCAATCAAAATGGCCACTTGTGGTACCTGTCTCTGAAAACTCCTTTCCTGATGGCAATTACATCAGCCAGAAGAGTGTCCATATCGGCTGCCCTTTCTTATGTTCATCCCGGATAGTGTGGTACTCATGCTGATGCTCAAGATTGTGCAAAAGTGGCCTTCATAGTCCATATCACATGGAAAGTAGTTCTTCCTACATCCCTCTTGGGGAGTACCAAAGAAGTTAGCCCATCAGATGTGGGTCAAGCTTTAAAATTTAACATCAAGGTGACATCTGGCATCAGGAAGTCGGAGCACTTGTTTGGCATTCCAGGTGGAGTATGTAATGACTTTATGGCTTCCAACAAGATTATTGCTTCCTTGAATGACAAATGACGGGCTCCATGTCAGCACAATTCCCACCCAGCTTGGTAGGACTAGTTACAGAATACTGAGGCTGCAGGTGGGCTCAAATTTATGAGTTAGGTCCTGCAAGCATGGGGGGGGGGGGGGTGGATCCCTTACCCAGATGTGCTGGCATGGAGCCCATCAGGAAAAGAAAATTACGGTATCTGTCATTCAATTTTCCTTTTTTTTTGTCATCTATGTGGTCTTTTAATAAACTCAAGTATCTTCTGAGTATAGTTAAACTAACATGTCTATAGTTACTTGGTAAAGACTTTGGTCCCTTTTAAAATATACCTGTGCCAGAGACTACAGGCAGAGCCAGCAATGGTAGTTTCTCCAGTCCGTGCACTTTTATGGATGGGGGAAATCAGGGGTTTTTTTTCTACTAACTGGCCCAACCCTGCACTGCACTTGTTATTTCGGGGGGGGGGGGGGGGGTTGTTGAGTTGCAGTCTAAACTTTTAAAACATTAGTAGAAATTGATAAAATGTTTTAGTCAATTTGTGGATGACTTGTTTCAATTAAATCTCTAAGCATAGATTTTAACTCTGCCTTTGTACTTCACATAAAACGTTTGTTAAATGTACCCAAATGTTTATTTCCTTCTGTGTGGGCCATGCTATTACAGCCTTGTGCTAGAATCAAGCATTGAGAGTAGCCCTGACATCTAATATATATTGTTCTCAAACTCTAGTAACCTCTCTTGTTTTATTGTCCCCTTTTGTGAATGAAGATTCAGAAGAAATTACATTTTTCCAGTAAGTCTCAACTGGGATTTCCAAGGAAAATTACTGAGAAGTAAATTGCTTAATGGAAATAGCTAGACAGCCCTATTAATAAAAGTATAATCACTTCATACAGACAGCAAGAAGCAAACCTGCACATTTGGAAGGCTCCACTAGTGGTGCTCTCAGACCACGACTACAGGCGTTATGGTGATGTGATTTTAACCAGGGTTGCCTGGTACACTATAGCTATGATGAATTTAAAAAAACAGTATGATTTCAAGGCTTATATTTCATGTTTAATCATTAGATCATTTGTCCTGTCTTCTCTTTGCTTGTTCCGGGTCAGCGACTCAGTGAGTATGGAAGCTAGAGATAGCCAGAAAGCTTACATTTTTAAAATAAGGGCTGCAATGGCTTCCTCTATATTTTTGTCACAGCTTACAATACCACAGAAGTCACCAAAGGCAATACCAGATACACAATAATGATGCTATCTTAACAAACAGACACCAAACCTCAACCTCAGTAATGTCTCCAAAATATAACCCTTCTTAACCAATGACACCACAAAGCTTCTAATTCAATCCCTGGATATCTTTCGCTTCGATTACTGCAACTCACTCCTTATTGGATTACCTTTACTTAGAATAGCCCCCCCTTCAGTCCATCATGAATGCTGCTGCCAGACTCATCCACCTTACTAACCGTTTAGTGTCTGCTGCCCCTCTCTGTCTATCCGTTCATTGGCTTCCGCTCACCCACAAATAAAATTCAAAATACTAACAACAACTTGCAAAGCCACCCACAACTCTGCCCCCAGCTACATCGCTAACCTTGTCTTAAAATACCAACCAAATCATTCTCCTCATTCTTCCCAAGACATCCTGCTCTTTAGCTCACTTGTCACCTCCTCCCAAGCTCACCTCCAGGACTTCTCCTGAACCTTTTCCATCATCTGGAACTTCTGACCCCATCTATCTCCTACTTTGTCCATTTTTAGGTGATCCCTGAAAACCCTTTTCTTTAGAGAAGCCTATTCTGCCTCCATTTAACAACTGCATATAACCTCTAGCAGTAATCATTGTGTTCTACTGGCCGGGAAGGCTCCCCACTGGCAGAACAAAATGGCGCAGCACACTGACTATGCTGATGGAGGAATTGAGGGATTTTCTTTCCTTCCACCCATGGATAGAATGAGAAAAAGAAAATTTCCATTTATTTCCTGTCCCAGAGGCAAGAGAAAGAGAGTTAATACCCCAAGCAAGCACACAGCAATAAAAACCTGATAGGGGTTCTAACCCTTCCCCCACTCTATCTAGAACCAAAAATTTTGGCTTGAGATACATATTAAATTGCTTAAAAATATATCGAAAGTTGTTGAGAATGAAAGGGAGTAAAATGTCACTTGAAATGGAAAGAGAAGAAGTGCTTAAACAAGTTGAGAGTCTCATATTACTTCCGGACACTGAAGCTCCAGAATGATTAGGAGTATGATGCTCTGTAAGGGCCATTCACTCTATTGTGCTATAGTAAGGCATGTGTTTCCACAACAGAAGGTAACTCACAGTGGACGTGCATTGTCAGCACAGCACAATATTGCAAATCAGTCCTAAAACTGTATAAAAGCTAGGTTGCATATAGTCTTAAACAGGCCACAGACAAATTGAAAAATGAACAAAGTTCATATCAATGCTAGAATTGTTCATTTTTCGCATCATTAGTGCATCTGCAACAAGTTATTTTTTCCCGCAATCCAAAGTTCCTGATCCAACATGCTGTTTCTTTAAGAAAATCAAAACAATTAATGGTACAATCAAATGGTACAATCATATGATCTTTTTCAATCCACAGAACTTTCATTTTTCGACTTTTCGTCTATGGCCTGCATTACGTTTTCTAGCTGCACACGTACTGACAGCTCTATGTATAGAGAATAATGTCTTGGCAGCATATGCTCAGCTGCCATAACTTGAAAGAATTCCTGGCAGTGCTGGTGCATATAGAGTGTTGTGGGACCATTGGGTATAGACGGGCAAGAAGGTTTTAGGCTAGGTTCACATCTGTGTGGGTGGTGAACGCATGCAAAATCGAGAATGTTCCAGACCCACAAAGAAATGCGCTGCACTACAGCAGATGTGCGGGGGTGCCATTAACTCTTTATGGCACCCCCATGCAGAGCTGGTATCTGGGGTGGGCAGGAGGGGTGGATGCCCAGGGTGCAGAGGTTTACTGTATGGATGGGGGCACCAGTGAGCTCATTCTGATACAAGGCATTCTGACAAATGGATGACTGCTGTGGGTAGCATCACCTAAGCTCGCACATAATAAAGGGGGAGACACAATTTGGTTCCTTTGCCTGGATGCTGGATGACCTTGGTTCTGCACCACCCCCATGCATTGGCAACTGAGACACATATTCGTGCACACTAAATCACATGGTGCTGCAGCTCCATGCAATTCAGTGTGGCACAATTTTTAGAAAAAAAGGGTCGGGATTTTTTCTCCACATTCCTTGAAATGAACAGGCTGCCTACACACAGGATGCAGACCCACACAGATGTGAACGAATCTTAAAAGTGTAACTTCGACTAGCACCCCCTGCAAGTCTTCTATTCACCTGTCTTCTATCCAGCAATATGCCACACATGAAACCTCAGAGCAACTTGTCACAATCTTCTGACCAGGACCACTCATGTGCTGCATATTCTCCATTTAATCCTATGGAGAGTTCATATTATGCTGGACTATGAAGTACAAACCCTCCAAGGAACTGACTAGAGAGCATAAAGCACAGAGGACAAATCAGGAGATGTTCACCAGCTAGTCTGTGGCTTCATGGGTGATATAGATTGCTGGATCAGGAGCATTAGACTTGGAGAGAGTGCTGGGATCAGGCCAAGGAACAACATACTGTATGTCTGGCACAGTTACACTTAAACACAAGCAGAGGAGCTTCAGAGCCCCATTTTTACAACATTGATATACTGTACTTAGTCATTTTCCAACCCTGAGAATATATTGCCCCCTGTTGGTGAAAGTTCATAGTTACACATTAGTTTTTCTTTGATGATAAATCTGTCTGCTATATCTAGACAAGTTCATGAAAACATGAAACTTGTGTTCTCTTAAAACCTCCAGATAAAATGTAAGAAATATGTTGTAAGAGAGATGTGATGGAATAGTATGTACTGGCCTTATTTTCTGTTTTATTATGTAGAATTTAAAAGGAAAGTAAAGTATCTTCTCAGTAAATGTACAGTAGTATTTTCTGATAATTATTGATGTGACTTAACATTTTTACTAATTTGCTCCATTCCATACGTTATTGTATTAAATAAAGAGATTTGTAGATTAGCCACTATAGAGAACGGTTAGAGGCTCAGTGCAGGTACTCTTAAAAAGTATTGATATAAAATATCAGACATACAGGTAGTACATTGTTTTAAAAGAGTCAGCTGACCATTTAATATGGCTAATTGACTTGACTTGCACTGAACTCCATCACTTCTACAGTACACATAGATGTGGTCTCATGGAAGTGGGTCTTTATCCATGAGTATATGCGTACCTGTCTTTGTTCTGGGAGCTCTCCACACAGCGTGCTCGTGGCAAAGAGACTGAGCTTGTCAGGTACCTACCGACGGTAGCTCTAGAGCTCCACAGACCGGATTTCCCCAGGGTGCGGAGTCTAAGCCCCAATCTGCTTGTTCACCAGAGCCCCTGATGGTGGGGATGGATTTGGAGCAGACTGACACCCGGTCGCGGCCCCTGGGTACACCCAGCTGTGGTAGAGGGAACCGCCAGTGGCACGTAGCAGGATGAGAGCCTGATGTGAAGAGGCAGAGCAGGCCCAGACCGCAACGGATGGATCCGTGCAGGATGGATGGATGGAACAGGATAAACAGGAACAAGACCATATGGCAATGTGAGCATTGCAAGAGCTGGTTTAAATAGCCCACCCGGCACCGAAAGGCGCACCTGGGTCCTAGTGCCTGCCCGGCGCCGTCATTGGTGACAGGCGCGCCTGGGTCCTAGTGCCCGTCTGCCTGTATGTCTTGTCGGGATCCTACGCATGTGCAGATTCGTGCGCCGCGGCGATCATCTCATTCCCTGACAGAGCTCTTAGGCTCTATTCACATTAGGGAATTTCAAATCACGGGCAGAATCATGGTGGTTGTGGTTCCAGAACCTTTTTTTAGGACGTGGCACATCCCACAATTTTGTTTGTGCGATTGCAGCACGTTTGTCACGTGGAAAAATGTGCCGCGATCATGGCAAAAGCACCCTGCACTTTCAGATGCCATTGAAATGAATTGCACCTCCAAACGTGATCACGCATTTTCACATCGTCACACTGCGTTTTCAAACCATGGGAAGAATCGCCGCAATTCCACTCGCTTTTTCAAAACGCCCTAATGTGAATGATTGGTCCCCGATCAGCTGATCACTGTGATAGCCTCTGATTGGCTATCACTGCGATCAGTCACTGTGCAGCTCGCCCATATGTTTTCCTTCTCAAAAGGGAGAAAGATGTCAGCAAACTAATGCGTGTAAAAAATAGTTTACAAATTAAGAAAAATATAGCTAAACTAAGGTTTGCTCTGGGTCAGTGTCAGGGTTAGTGTTAAGGTCAAGGTAAGTGTCAAAAGTCAAATTCAGTGTTAGTATACTTTGGGTAGGATTTTTTTTATAAAAGCATTTTTTAAAATTAGCATCATTGTCAGTTAGTGTCTGTATGTTTTAGGTAGGATAAAAAAAGCAAAATGTGTACCATTGTTTCTTGGCCCTCCTATGGGTACAAACAACAACACATATGCGGTATTGCTGCGATTGTCAGAAGCAGGAAAATTATTTTGGGTTGTTCTTTAGTGTTAAGTTACTTTATTACTATTTTACGCCAGTTTTCCTTTGATAATCTAAAAAAATTCAGACAATATCAGTTACCATTTACCACCAAAAGAAAGCTCAGTTTGACCTGAAAAAAATAAGGTATAATCCACCTGGATGGACAAATTAGTTTCAACAATATGTACAGTTTTACTAACACATGTTAAATTTGCAAAATCCTGCTCAGGCATTAACATTTCTTTTACCCTCGGTCACTAAGGGGTTAAAGAATATGTACAAACAAAACATTGTTTTTTTTTAGTTTTGGCTAAAGTTGGATGTCAGGTTTGTTTTTGTTTTTTTCGCTGTGTGTGTTCTGTTGGGGAGATTTCCCTTCACGTCCTGTTCTGGAGACACAGCAGAAAGCAAAGAAAATCTGTACAAAGTTGGGAAGAATTCCATTCAAAAGCTGTGCACAGATGGATAGAATTTCAAATGAAAATTCTTAAGAAAGGAATGTTCTAAGAAAGTTTGTTCTTTTTTCTAATCATTAGTGGTGTCAAATCGACATTCCTTTTCGACCACAGTGATGAGAAAATCCAAAGGAGAACGATGGAAATTTTTTCTTGAATGAACGAATTTCTATCAGGGTATGTGCTTTTTGTTCAGTAAAATCCATGCGTTCCAATATCAAATGTTAAAAGCAAGCAAAATCTTTCAATCAACATTATTATTATTATACAGTATTTATATAGCGCCAAAGGGTTTGCTCAGCGCTGTACAATAGCAAGGGGGACAGAACATGAGACAAAACAGTAACAGTACAATACACGAGGGGTTCGAGGGCCCTGCTCTTTCGAGCTCACAATCTAGGAGGGAGGGGAATTGGTACAGGAGGAAGTGGCTGTGGGGGATGGAGTGGTGGGAGAAGTGGAGGAGATCGGTTGTTAGGTGAGGGTGGGGTAGACTTCCCTGAAGGGATGGGTTTTCAGGGTGCGCCTGAAGGTGAGGAAGGTAGGTGACAGTCTGATGGATTGGGGTAGGGAGTTCCAGAGGATGGGGGAAGTCCTGGAGAAGTCCTGCAGTCGGGCATGGGATGAGGAGACCAGGGAGCTAGAGAGTAGGGGGTCCTGTGAGGAGCGAAGGGCACGGGTAGGGTGGTATTTGGGTATCAGGTCAGTTAGGTAGTTTGGGGCGGCGTTGTGAGTGGCTTTGTAGGTCAGAGTTAGTAATTTGAATTTGATGCATTGGGCAATCGGGAGCCAGTGAAGGGATTGGCAGAGGGGGGTGGCAGATGTGGAGCGGTTGGTGAGGTGGATGAGTCTAGCCGCTGAGTTCAGGATAGACTGGAGTGGGGATAGCATTTGTTTGGGTAGACCAGTGAGAAGGGAGTTGCAGTAGTCCAGGTGTGAGATAATGAGGGAGTGTACGAGTTGTTTAGTAGTGCCTGGGGTGAGGAACGTACGTATCTTGGAGATGTTGCAGAGGTGGAGCCTGCATGACTTTGATAATGATTGGACATGAGGTTGGAAGGAAAGGTTTGAGTCCAGGGTGACACCCAGGACTTTGGCGTGTGGGGTGGGATTGATGGTGGCGTTGCTAGTAGTGATGGAGAGGATGGGGGGGAGGGCGCGGGCTGGGGGGAAAACTAGGAGCTCGGTTTTGGACAGGTTTAACTTGAGGAAATGGAGCGACATCCAGTCTGATATGTCGTTCAGGAGGTGGCCGATGCGGGCAGAGAGTGAGGGGGTGAGGTGGGGGGTGGAGAGATAAATGTGTGTGTCGTCGGCATAGAGGTGATAGTTGAAGCCGTGGGAGTGTATCAGTTTGCCAAGGGAGGAGGTGTAGACATTTGAATGTTTTTCGGAGAATTTTCGTACAAATTTTCCTATAACTTTTTCTGAGACTTTTTATTTGAAATTATATGCATCTATGGCCAGCTCTAGACAGTTTTCACTGGAACAGGTAAATTCTGGTGAAAATAATACAATTTTGTATTTTCCATCACTTTCAATGTTAGTGACACCAGAGGAAACCAGGAGCAGTAACTGTACCTACTTAGCTGGGACACAACAACAGCAATAAAAACTTGACTTGGGATTCTAATTCTATCCTACACCTTCCAAAAAGAAATCAATAAATACAATTTAAAAAATTGGCTATACATATTTTAGGTGATTTGCCAAATCCCAGCCTTTTTTAAACTAGTTTTACATTAGTACAGTGTATTCTGATTGGCTGCTTTGAATTAGATCCCTTATGGATTAGTATTTAAAGTGGAGCTGCACTTTTTTGGGGGCCCCTGGAGCTTTTGCTATAATGTGCAAGTATACACAAACACATTACTAGAAGGTTGGGAAAGAGTCTTAATGGCAGAAGAGACATTTGGTAAAACCTAGAACTAAGAACTGCAACTTCAGCCAATGGTTTTTATTATTGTTTGTGTCCCCTTTAGGGAAATTTGCCCTCTTTATTTGTCTTGGTGACTGTTATCACTGAGAGTGAAAATTAAAGAAAATCTGGATTTTTTTTTGTTATCATCAGAACAGGAATAGAGGGGAAATCTTCCAGTGGGTACACTAGTTGGTGATACCTGTTTCTCTTTGGGGATAGCTTGCTGTTGTGGAAGTGATGGGAAATCTCCCCAATGGGACACAAATGGAATGAAAACCTGTCAGGGGTTATAACATTCTACAAAAAAGTGGCTTTAAATAATACTGTACAGATCAGTTAAATTTGTTTGTGATTACTGCATAAAGTTATTGAAATACATTATACTTTGCAAAAAATGCCCGTGTGTACCAGGTTTTAGACAATAAAAAAAACAACAAAACTAAACAAAACATACGTTTTCTTTTTTTTTTTCAAGCAGTGCTAGTGTAAAAATAGTGTTCCTGCAGATAAGTACGTATTTTATGCTATAATTTGTCCAGCTGACAGCTGAATGTAAACAAAAAAATTGCCAGCAATGAAAACGTCAGGAAAAAAAAAATCAGCAAGGGGGTCCCCCCAATCCATACCAGGGCTTTTTTTGTAACAGATAGGCAGTGGTACAAAAAAGTGTCTATATATTTATTTCAATTGGCTCTATACTGTACATAGCATTTGTTATTTACAATCCTACTAGAAGAAGTGGTCCTTCCTAAAATTTCAGTAAGCGATCATCACAGCCCTTTTGTATACAGAAGGCACTGTGGCCCAAATCCAGGTGCAGTTAGCCGGCTGCCTGAGAGGCATTTTCCAGATTTCCTTCGACCTACCCAACACAAAGGTCACCCCAAAAAAAGGTGTCTGTGGTAAACACAGAAAAAGGCATGACACCCATTTTTTTTCTCTCTCCTGTCCTGACCAATCTGGCATCTGCACCAAAGACTGTTTTTGTCACTACCACACTGTAGTGATCTATTAGTCTAGTGTACAGCACAGAATAGGGGTCCACACAATTCTGCACAAAAAGAGTCTCTAAAGATATTAGGTAGTCAGGAAACTGTCTATCACATTTTGAAGGACTCTAAAATCAGAGGCTGGACAGGTTATTGTTCTGAAAAGTTGTTACAAAAAAAGTTTTTAAAAAAGTTGTTGTTTTATTGAGTTGTTATATTGTTACTGTGCGTTATTGTTAACTGTTGTTAACTGTTGTTTGCTTTGCAGGAACTCCAATCAGCTGTAGCACCGATCTCTATTCTGACAGCAGCAGGGTGCTGCTCTCAGAATACATATGTCAGTGCTTGCAGTGCTGCAGGGTGAGATTTCTCCATCTGCAGTTAAAAAAAAAAAAGAGAATGTGTATCTCCAGCATTAGGAGTGTGGGGTGGTCAGGTGGTGGTAGCTTGTATGCTTGGCATATACTTTTTTCTGGCAGAGATTTCCTCATCCATATTGATCAATGTGAATAGAGGAATCTGTTAGGTTCTTTTTTTTGTTCAGTCCACAGACTGAATGAAAAAAGTACATTACATGTATACCCAACATTAGAAGTGTGGGGTGGATATGTGGTGGAAGCTTCTAATGTTGGACATACACTTGTTCAGGTAAAGATTTCTTCGTCTACATCAATTGATGTGAATGAAGGAATCTGTTCCTTTTTTTTTGTTCAGCGCATATGCTGAATTAAAAAAAAGAACATTACATATATGCCCAACTTTAGGAGTGTGGCAGAAACTACTAATGCTGGGCATACATATAATGTTTTTAGACACCCCCCCCAAATTACCCACTTTTTTGGAAAGTAGACACCCCAAGGAATTTGCTGAGAGGCTGAGTTGAGTCTTTGAAAGATCTTTAATCTCTTGGCGCCGGCCACACGCAAATGTGGGCCTTGATGCCGAGCGGCCGCACATTTGCGTGCAATTAAGAAAATGTTCTGAGAGCGCGCACCCTGCACACTCCCAGCACACATGTCCGGTGCTCACGAAAGGTCCCGATCTGCTCTTGCGATTAGGACCTTTCCCGATCATGTGATCGCCGTGATAACGAATCATGGCGGTCACATGACCCAAAACCTCACCCCGCCTCCCAGCTTCTGAAAACCTTAATGGGCCGGGAGGTGCCGGCGCCATGGGGTTAAGATCATTTTGGAAAATTATAAAAACTATTTTTTTTACACAGTGTTGTCAAAGTTTAAATCTTTCTCACATATGTCATGTGTGTATATATGGACTTACACCCCAAAACACATTGTGATACTTCTCCTGAATAGGGGATACCTTGTGTGTGAGACTTTTTGGGAACCTAGCTGCATACGGGGACCTAAAATCCAATTAGTGTCTTCAGGCTTTCAAAGGCTAAAATCTATCACAGTTTCAGCAACCCTAAAATTCCAGGATAGTACAAACCCACAAAATGACCCCATTTATGAAAGTACACACTCCAAGGTGTTTGCTAAGAGGCATGGTGAGTATTTTGCAGATCCCATTTGCTGCCAAAAGTTTTTGAAATATAAAGAAAAAAACATATAAAATTATTATTTCTTTTCTTTTTTCATTTTCCAAAACTTGTGGCAAAATATAAAATCTTTCATTGACTCAACATGCCTCTCAGCAAATACCTTGTGGGCTCTACTTTCCAAAAAGGGGTAATTTGGGGAGGGGTGTTTGTACTGTCCTGTCATTTTAGTGCCCCAACACATGTGTTAAGCAGACAGAAACTCAGAGCTGCTTAGAAACTAGGTAGAAGATAACTAGAAGGTAAATTCCAGTATACTGCACATACCATAGTTTGTAGACACTACATCTTTCACACAAACCAATTAATATACACTTATTGGGGTTTTTCTCACCTAAAACATGTAGCAGAATACATTTTGGTCTAAATTTATGAAGAAATTGTATTTTTTAGATATATTTTATAACAGAAAGTAGTGTTGCATGATCAAGCAATTGCCAGTTAAAGTAGCACATTGCTGAATAGCAAAAAAAATGATCTGGTCATGAAGGGGGTAAAACCTTCCAGAGGTTAAGTGGTTAATTAGATAATATATTTGCATGCAGATGTTGGTAAGAATACAGCTAAAAAAATGCTAAAAAGGCAAATATGAAAAGTAAAAAAACTTAAAACTTTAAAATAAAGCAAAGTAACAGGCAAAAACATTAGCAGAAACAGTGACTTGCATTGTTTTCGATCTCTGGCTACTGTGTATCTACTGTGTGTATAACCTGCAAAACTGCACCTCACACCTAACATTGGTCAGATAACATGCTGCAAGTACTTGCTATACCATTTAGATCCACTAGATGGCAAAAGATCATTTCAAAACTAATGTTGGCAAATGCATCATTCCAGATATAAAGTAGGTACTTTCAAAGGAAACCAGTCATGAATGACGTATGATGCAATGACTTTAACGTTACCTTTTCTCCTAGAAAGACATGCAAAAAAAGTTGCAAATTGTTTTCAAAACGCATGAAAAAATGTGCATCTTAGGCTCAGAAATTACTTATATCCCCATAACATATATTTTTTGAAAGCAGAGAATCTGTACAATAAAAAAGTATAGCTGAAAATGTTTGTGGCGCACAATATTTACACATCTGAATTTCAAACCTATTTTTGTGTGTGGTGCACACAAACTAAATATAATTCACATATAAGATTTTGCTGAGTAAACACATACTAGGGGTTATTTACTAAAACTGGAGAGTGTAAAATCTAGTGTGATTCTGCATAGAAACCAATCAGCTTCTAGGTTTTATTGCCAAAGCTTGATTGAACAAGCTGAAGTTAGGAGCTGATTGGTTGCCATGCACAGCTGCACCAGATTCTGAGTGCTCCAGTTTAACTGTGTGCACCTGTCAAACAACTAAAATTTGGAAAAATGTTATCAAATACTCACCATATTGTTCATTTCTTGGTGTTTGTCCATGGAAGCATACTAGTGATAGTATCTACTGTAACCCATTGAAATGTTATTACATGCAATACATTAAGATGGACATTATATGGCGGTGGCCTGCCATTCAGGGTCACTCACATGGACAGAAAAGCCCTCTGGAACTTGTATGCTGAATATTTCTCAGCTGGTGAGCAGGGTGGTCAGGGACTACATTTCCCAAGAAAGGTGTGGGCGGGGGCACATAAATATCAAAGCCTGGGAGATTGGCCAAGGGAGTGCAGGGTTAGACTGAAGGAAAAGGAGGTATGTTGAAGGCTGAAGTGCTGAACTAGGCTGCAGAGCCAGGAGTTGGAGAGAGAGGAAGAGCGGAAAGTGCCTACTGACCACCTGGTCTGCCATGCTGCCCAGCAGACCAATCTAACAGAAGGAGACCAGACAGGATGTTGACTCTGAGCCGGAGGGCCTGTGGACTGACCCCATCTACAGGGAAAGACAGACCACTGCAATCTGCCACACTACTTTGATTGGGTGAGAGAGACCCATGCACCCACTAACCAAGTGAATACTGACAGTTGCCACCTCAGCTATCTACCTACACATAGTTGTGAACATTACATATAGTTGCCCCAGTTTGCGGCCTAGTTCTCCCAGCCGCCATCATTGGGATACATCTGCATTACAGTTTATCGTACAAGATGACCGTAGGACATACAGTTGCAGGCCAGGATACAGCAGTGCCAACTGAAACAAGTTTCCCTTTTTCAACAAAACAAAATTTCTACTACTGTTAATTTTGCCTTTGATATTCAGAGGGAGTTGTCTTTGTCCATAGACACTTATACCAGTTGTTACTATTCATTACTTCAAGCCTGCCCTATGTTTAGTGCTTTAAAGGGGACCCCACACTATGTTACTACCACCAAGAGGAAAAGTGTTAAATCTCCCCTTTTCCCGCTCTATGGAGATGTTCCCGATCCGAGATTGGCTGACATGCTTGGGCAGAGTGGCAGAGATGGAGGAACTCATCGAGTCATCACGCGACAACCCAACTAAATTTTCTCATACTTGGGCCTGCTGGCTCCACTTCCAATCGACCTCCGAATACCTCTCAATTATGGGCTCTCCTCCTTGACAGCTTTCGACCTTGGGACCCCTATCCGCTTTCTCAATTGACTTGCCTATGTGACCTCCCCCCTTGGAACTGGGTGCCCTTCTCTTTAATATTGGATAAAGGAAACGTTACTTGCCCACTTACCTGGCCCCTGATGACCTGAATACAGCCTCGATCCCTTTGAATTGTCCCTAGGCCCTGCCCCAACCCCTTTCTTTTTTTTTCCCTCTTTACCTCTTCTTTCTGCCCCTACCCCCCTCTTAGTCACCTCCTGCCTGCGACTCTTCCCACCTTGCCCTCTTTCTGCTATCTTCCTATTTCTCTTCCTTCCCCACAAACTTACACTATCATTTGCACTTTTCCACTCACGCTCTCTTGACTTTTTTTTCAGATGATCTTGATAGGAACACATCATTTTGGTAAACAATTCACATACTCCTTGACTTAATATAAGGCCACTATAGATCCTGATCCACAATCCCCTCCTACATAGATTTACCTGGTTCTGTGTCACGCTCCATCTCTCACTGACCTTTTATTGACTCTAGGGTATACTGCTGCTAGATCAGTTAGAGATCCTTGCCTTCATGAGAGCCCCTTACCCAAAACTGCAACTAGGAATAGCCTTTCATCTATGTTATTCAAGAGGTAATCCCCTGCATTCCCCATTCTCTCATCTCGTTATTCATTGTGAATTTCGGACAAATTGTACCATCTAAAACATTGTGTCTTTCTATCTAACTTGATCATTGTGATCCTATTGCTATCTCCTCCATGTTGTATTTTTGATTTGTTTTGTTTTTTTGCCTACTAATAAAAGTTATGGAATAAAAAATAAATCTCCCCTTTTTCCTCACTATCTTTGTGTTGCCATCCTGAGGAACTACACAATGGTGTCCGTTTATGAACCAGCAGTAATAGATCGCTGCTCAGTTCTTCGGCATTCTCAGAGAACACAGTTCTCCTGTGAATGCCGTTTATGAAGCATATGTAGATCAGTTCTCCAAACGAAGGGAGAACGGTCTACAAACGCTGGAAAACAGCTGATTTTACTATAATCTCGCAAGAATACAGTAAAAGATCAGTTTACTAAGCAGAGGTAAATTATCTCTGCTTAGTTTTTGGTCCCTCTGATTCTCCAGCTCTGGGCTGGAGAATCTGGAGGGAGAACACAGATCTCCAGAGAAGGGCTGAATATATTCTCCTGGGTGTCATAAACTGTGAATGACCAGAGAATAGCTGCGATCCTCTGAATCTCAGCTATTCTGTGTGTCATAAACGGACACCTATATTGCCAAAAGTCTTGGGACACCTCTCCAAATCATTGGATTATAGTGTTCAATCACCTCCATGGCAACAGGTGTATAAAATCAAGCACCTAGGCATGCAGACTGCTTCTACAAACATTTGTGAAAGAATGGATCACTCTCAGGAGCTCAGTGAATTCAAACGTGGTACCGTACTAGGTTGTCACCTGTGCAATAAGCCCATCTGTGAAATTTCCTTGCTACTAAATATTCCACGGTCAACTGTTAGTGGTATTATAAAAAAGTGGAAGCAACTGGGAACAACAGCAACTCAGCCACCAAGTGGTAGGCCACGTAAAATGACAGAGTGGACTCAGCCCATGCTGAAACGCACAGTGCTCAGAAGTCACCAACTATCTGCAGAGTCAATAGCTAAAGACCTACAAACTTCTTGTGGCCTTCAGATTAGCACAACAACAGTGTGCATACAGCTTCATGGAATGGGTTTCCTTGGCCAAGCGGCTGCATTCAAGCCTACCAAACCAAGTACAATGCAAAGCATCGGATGCAGTGGTGTAAAGCATGCAGCCACTGGACTCTAGGGCGGTGGAGACATGTTCTCTGGATTGAAGAATCATGCTTCTCTGTCTGGCAATCCGATGGATTTGGCAATTGCCAGGAGAACGGTACTTGCCTACCTGCATTGTGCCAAGAGTAAAGTTTGGTGGAGGGGGGATTATGGTGTGGGGTTGCTCTTGAGGGATTGGGCTTGGCCCCTTAGTTCCAGTGAAGGGAACTCTTCCCTCAGCATACCAAGACATTTTGGACAATTTCATGCTCCCAACTTTGTGGGAACAGTTTGGGGATGGTCCCTTCCTGTTCCAACATGACTGCTCACCAGTGCACAAAACAAGGTCTATAAAAGACATGGATGAGCGAGTTTGGGGTGGAGGAACTTGATTGGCCTGCACAGAGTCCTGACCTCAACCCGATAGAACACTTTAGGAATGAATTAAAGCGGAGACTGCGAGCCAGGCCTTCTCGTCCGATATCAGTGCCTCACCTCACAAATGTGCTTCTGGAAGAATGATCAACATTCCCATGGACACGCCTTATCTAAACCTTGTGGACAGTCTTCCCAGTATAGTTGAGGCTGTGATAGCTTCAAAGGGTGGACTGACTCAATATTGAACCCTACAGACTAAGACTGGTATGTCATTAAAGTCCATGTGCGTGTAAAGGCAAGCGTCCCAATACTTTTGCCTATATACTGTATATTCCAAACCTAAACTCAACTTCATACTAACTGTGGCACAACAAGCGCAGAAGACACTGTAGTGCTCTTAAAGGGACATTGCTCAAATTCTAAATGTGAATTCTCTTTATAGCACATCTAATCCTTGTCATCTAGTTCTGAGGGCCCACAGTGAGCTTTTCTGTTTTTTGAAAGTTGTTCCTGTTCAGTGGAGATTGAACAGTCCTCTCAGATTGGAGGCATTGGATTATTTCTGAAAGCAGGTCTGTTAACAGTTATTGTTGCTTTACTGTGAATGTCATTACTTTTGCTCACAATTGCCAAGAGTGATTATATTTTCTGTATATATCAGTGTCATTTTGTTATTTTTGACCAAGTTACCTTTAATTCCAATATAAACTTCATATTAGTATATACTAACTTGTGTTTGAATCCATTCTACAGTTGTGATTTATTGTGATCACAAGAATGTCAGCAGAGGTTGGGCCTTCAGCAAGAGGTCCAGGTTGACAGGGAACCCAAAAATTACTAAGCGACCCTTAAGGAGGTAGTGCTAGAGGTTGAGATAATTACTCCGCAACATTCAGTATACCAAGACCAAGGGTTGGTCTGTATACTGCTATATATAGACACCAGGAAAGAAAAATTATGAATGGTATTTGATACAGTTTTCTGTTAACTAGTTGACAGCAAATGTAATGCTGACTCAGTTAACATTTATTAGTATGGGACACAGACAACTGAACTGTCTTCTTGCCAAGGCACCAGGTACTGCCCGAGGAAAGTAACAGCTTGCTGCTCCGGAGATCATCTCTAAGGAAATTCTTTCTCAGTAAGCCCTCACCATTGCTGAAGGAATCTGCTTGACAGCCCTGTACACCTTCTGGATAAGTATGAAAATTCATCATTATGAGCCTTTGAGGTCACTTCCTTCACCCTAAATCTAAATCTATTTTGTAGAAAATGCCTCATAGAAAAGCATGTCCAAGACTCTGAATGCTAGGAGATATGCACTTAAATCCTGGATCAGCCCACTCACTCTAAGATAGAAACCTGAAATCACCTTAGGGATGAAATATTGGAGTGGTCAGAGCACCAACTTGTCCAGAAAGAATAAGAAAATCTCTGAGACTCTTCTCTATGAGGTTATGGTCACAAAGATGGCTGCCTTAGGAGTAATGTTCCACAAGGAAAAATATTCTGTAGGAACAAAGAGTTTACGAGAGAGTAGTACATCTAGCACAGTAGTAAGTTCCCATTGCTAGAAGATATTTGTTATGGGGCCATAATTTTAGACCTGATTTTATAAACTGTTCAATCAAATGATCATTTCCTCACTTCTTTTTTTGTGTGTCCGCAAAGATAGCTAAAACTTGAACCTTTAAAGAATTGAGGCTGAGGAAAAGAAAGAAAGCAGCTGAATTATATGGATGAAACCTCTGCATGAAGACAAAGACATAAGTACAGAACAGCATTATACAAAAGTACCTGAAAAAGAATCCCACTTGGAAATAGTAACTTGCCCCATAACAGCAGGCCCATGTCTGTGCCCACCATGGCCTCTTTAAAACTCACAGCCAGAAGTGCATCACTACGCTGGACCCATGCTTTGTGTTGTGCCACACCAGGGAAAGTCTTGCCTACTACAAGATGGCCACCAGAGGCACAGGACGAGGCCAGCACTTGGGTCTGAGCTGGCACAGACATACAGTAGGAGGGATCATGAGTAGGAAACTGAAGGATACATAAGGTAGCACACTAAGAAGGAAAACAAAAGGCAAGGGGTGGCAATAAAAGTGAAGAACAGTAAGACAGAAACCATAAGCAGGGAAATGACAGAAGAACAAGCGAAAGCAGCTAAAACACCCAAATGTACCTGCAGAACATGCAGGCCATGCCAAAAAGGATAACATGTTTCTGGTTAGAACACTTCTCTACCCCAAAAGACCTTTAGAAGGGGCTCCCCACCTCAATGGTGCATTTAGCAACCCAAGGTGTGGGTTTGTGCCTGGGAGAGGTTCAACCCAGATAGACACCGAGTAGTTGGTAGGTAAAGGACATAAATATACTGGTCTGCATGTGAAAGGTCTTGAGGGAAAAAAATGTAGCACTAATCTGCAGGTTCACCTCAATTCCCCCTCTCAACAGAAATCCTCTCTTACTTCTAACACAAATCCTCTACCGCCAAATTCCCCCTCCCAGCATAAATCCTCTCCCCCCCCCCAATACCCCTCCTGACACAAATTCCATCCCCCCTCAGATCCTCCCTTCCAGCACAACTCCTACCCTCCCAAATCCCTTTTCTAGTACAAATCCTCCCCTATCCCACCCTTTCCAGCAGAAATCCTTCCCCAAAAAATCCCTCATTCCAGCACAACCACTCTCCAGCACAAATCCTCCTCCCTTTCCTGCACAAAGCCTCTCTACCCCCTCCCCCTTCCAAAATTAAATTTCTCCCAGCACAAATCTTATCCCCCACTTCTAGCACAAATAATGCCCTCTCTACTAATCACCCCCAGCACAAATCTTCCCTCCTTCTAGCACAACCTCCCCATAAACAAAAATACTCCCCTAACTCTTCCCAAATCCTCTCTCCTCCCAAATTTCTCCCCAGCACAAATTACCCCCCCCCCCCCCAATCACCCAGTCCCTCAGTGCAATCTTCAGACCTCAGATTAGTATGGCTCCATCCAGAGGGACATCCCTCCTCCCAGGCGTCTGTTGTGTTATGATACATGTCAGAGTGGAGCAGGTGCCTAGGGGAAGCTTCCTGCTCTCAGTTCTGAGGTGTATTATTGTGACAATCAGTCAGCATCTCTCCCCATCAGCTGCCTTCCACAATGATAGAGATAGTGATCACTGCACCTGGGACCCAGAGCACCCTGCAGGAAATGGAGGGCAGGTGTCCTGGGGGCCCAGCACTAGCATACTCTTGCAAGGTACTTTAGTAGACTCCAGCCCGGATTTGCTGGGATGCCAGGATTTAGTTGAAGGGAGGTATGGAGGAGAGAATCCTGTGACTGATTCCTGTGAGTGGTCTCAGATCACCAGCAACAGGCAGAGCGAGCAGTGGATTGGTGTTCTACAGCATTGTATGAAAACTCAAACTATTGATCAGAAAGGTTGTACTTTTTATACCGATTAATATAATTTCATTAGATACTTTAACAATATTCGATCTTCTAAATGTTAGTGGGGTCAAATTGACCATTGCTTTCAACCGCATTGACAAGAAAATTTGAGGGAGCAAGATGAAACATTTTTCTTGAAAGAATGAATTTCTAACAGTGTATGTGGTTTTCGTCCAGGAAAGTCCATTTGTTCCAAAATTTAATGTTAAAAGCATATGTAATTTTGAAGCACTTTCAAATGACATTATTCAAGTCATTGGATGTAATGAGAATTTTCATACGAAAGTTCATTTCACTTATGGGCAGCACAGTGGCTAAATGATTAGCACTTCTGCCTGGAGTTTGCATGTTCTCCCTGTGCCTGCGTGGGTTTCCTCTGGGTACTCCGGTTTCCTCCCACACTCCAAAGACATGCTGGTAGGTTGATTGGCTCCTGTCTAAATTGTCCCTAGTATGTGTATGTATGATTATGAGTTAGGGACCTTAGATTGTACGCCCCTTGAGGGTTAGGGACTGATGTGAATGTACAATATATATATGTGTAAAGTGCTGTGTAAATGGATGGTGCTATAGAAGTACCTGAAATAAATAAAAAAATAAATATAGGGCCAGCTTTAGACTGTAGTGTACCTCTATGAATAGCCCAGTCTCCTTTGTAGTTTTGGAATCTGTAGTCAGCTTACAGAAAAAGCAGATAAAGTCAAAAGTGTAACATGTAACCAAAGACCCATTTAGAATGTAATCAATGGAATCTGCTATTTATAGAGCGCTCGTTCCTTATTACTTTGCAAACCTGTACGGTCAAAGTCCTTAGAGGATATGGGCAGAACAAGGCAGTGGTAAAAGTATCCTGTCTGCAAGTATCCTGTGACGTCAGCTTGGCAGTGACACGGCTCACCAGCCTATGCTGATATCAGTATACTTATAAATAGTGCCAGGTCTGGGAACGGAGCTGTGAAGTGTCTGCCTAAACACAAGGTTAAGTATTTCCCTGGAGTTCAATTCTCCATCGACTTGAACTCCAAGACTTGCATAGGATAAGTGGTGCTTGGCTTCTGTTTGAAGAGCTGAGTATGGCACCCTTTCAAATTGGTTGTAACAGACAATTGTGGATATCATTAATGTTTTACAGAATTATTTGTAGTGAACAGCAATTTTAAAATACATAACTGCTATATTTGTAATTATTACAAATGATTGTTTCATTTAAGGTTGGCAGCCAGTCAGCATTTTCCATTACTGATAAGTTGGCAAGAATTAGACGTGTTTACTGCTCTCCAGGACTCCATTGGAAAGATTTTCCTTTAGGCTCCATTCACATCTATGTGTTCTGTAAATGAGCAGGAAGCATGCGCAGCAAAACATCCACAGGCCAAGGGCATTGCTAGGATCATGAAAATACCCAGGGTATCCTTGGATATCCTAACCAGGGTCCAGAGTTGAGTAGTGTCGCAATAAACAGTATTTATGTCATTTATTGTTCTCCTTATTACTACTATGTTGCTTGTTTTGTGCCATTCAGGGGAGGACTGAGAACTCATGGGGCCCCCAGGCAATAGGGGATCATGGGGCCCCTGTGCCCTTGCCCAAACTCAAAAATGCCTATGAAAAAAGGTACCAGGGGCATCTCATGGGGCCCCTTACTGATCCCGGGCCCTCGGGGAAAATCAGATTTCCTTACCTGATCCTCTGCTCCTGTAGACTCCTCTTTGTTACTAGACCAGTCGCCACAGCTTCTTATCTCCCACATTCTGGCAGTCTAAGGTCTGCTGATGTTATCAAGAGTGATACAGGGTTCATAGTCCTGCATTTGACTTGAGAAGGCCAAAGGAGAGTCCACCACTGGAGCATGGGGGAATGCCACTTGCTAGGGGAGCAAAGGATCAGGAAAATAAAACTGTTTTACTGTGCCCAAGAGTTAATGAGCAATTTAGAATTTTTATGTTTCCTGGAGTTGGGCTTTAAACAGGGGCGGACTGACAACTCATGGGGCCCCCAGGCAATAGGGGATCATGAGGCTCCTGTGTCCTTGCCCAAACTCAAAAAAGCCTATGAAAAAGCTACCAGGGGCATCTCATGGGGCCCCCTACTGACCCCGGGCCCTCAGGCAGTGCCCCAGTTTCCAAATGGTCAGTCCGCCCCTGGCTTTAAAGCAGAACTTTACCCAAACATTTAAGTTCTTTTGTTCCTCCTTCCCCCTCCTCTTATTTGAATTTATTTTTGTTTGAGGAGTGGGTACCTAATATTTAACAGTTACCCACTCCTATTTCCTAAGTGATTCAGGTAGTACGTGTGCAGTGGGATACCAGATGTGAAGGCACAAAGAATCACAACCGGCTTCCCATAGTTAACATGGACGCTCTGGAGACCTGAATACCAGCAGAGAACTGTCCCGGGTGAGGATACCTCTGGATCCCTGGACAGGTAAGTTTATTAAAAGTCAACAGCTACAGTTTTTGTAATAATCTTTTTTGTAAGACACTTTCCAAGAGCAACATAGACAGCAATCATTTTATTCTGGCATAGAGGATGTCCCTGTTACAGATTTTCTCCCTTCCTTTCAGGTGAAATTGTCATTATGACAGTAAATGAGAGTAAATCCAACAGCGCCCTGGACAGCAGTAACACAAGAATTTTAAACCTTTCAGGCTTTCTCCATAACTAAATTAAAAAAGAAGTTATGGCTGGACAAACACTTTACTATCCAATAAAAATAAACACTTTGATGAGTGGTGAAATGTTTTCAGTGTTTTTTTTTGCATATGTTGTCTGGTTGGTAGATATTCTATAAAATGTTACTGTCTCCTGAAGAAGTAAAAGTTGCTTCACAAAACTTGTTGAGTGTTAGGTTATCAATGTTGACTTCTTTATACATATATGTTATTGCACAATTACTCATAATTTTTTATATATTTTATGTAATCTTATTATGATCTTAATCATGTATTTGAATAAACGTTTTGGTTATTTTGTTGTTGGGTGCTTCTCATGTAAATTTCCAATTCAAACAATTTCAATGTTTGACTGTTTTCAATATTCCTCATCTGAATTTACAAATACATAGACTGTAGTAATAATGTGGTATTACATCAATCATGGGCGAAGTGATTCCTACTCAAAACAACTCAGACACATGGGTGATTTGTCAGGGCTCTGGGTATGACCAGAGGTGTGTGGACTGACACAGGGAAACGCAGGCTTCAGGTATAGTGTAAATAAGACAATTTATTAAGAATAAACAACACAAACACAGTGCAAGGTAAACATAACACAGTGCAAACAATCCAAACTCCAACAGATAACCATATATACCAATCAAACGTAGTCGGGCAGGCCGGGTCGGTAGCAAACTGGAAAACAGGGTACCAGGAGCGAGCGGAAGAGTGGTCAGGAATAGCCGAGGTCAGGACAGGCGGAATTCGTTCAGAGTCAGGATCAAAGCAGAGTCAGGATCAGGCAGGAAGCAGACAGGATGCAGGTACAGGGGCTCATGGGAAACATACACCAAGGCACTGACTGCAGGTCTGGCCATTCCTTAAATACACCTCCTGCAATCAGCCTCAGGTGATGGCTGATTGCAGGAGTGAGCTTCTGGTTGCTGAGAGCACCCGCTGGCCAGCCCTGGTACTGCAGCCCACACGGCAGATGAGTCCCACCACTAATGGTGAGTCCATTCCTGACATGATGATTTATCAGATGTAAATTGCTGCTACAAATCGCTAATGCCAGCAATTAACAGTGATTTGCAACTGGTGATTTAATCGCTAGAGTCTTGATCTATAGAATCTGGTTGCACTCTGCTACAAATCACTTTCCTTTATCAATTGGTAGCTAAGCATAGCGACTGCTGCAACATTTTGTAGAAACACAATATAATTACTTTCAATAGAGAGTTTGCAGCGAAGTCAAAAAGCTGATGAATCTCGTCTTCTGACCAATAAATTGCTTTAAAAATTGTACTTGTAGTGAACTCTGGTAAAATGTTTCTTATTTCCTTAGCTAGAAATCACTGTAACAAAATGGGGGGGGGGGGGGGGAAGGTTGTCACTGCGAGAAAATCACATGTGAACCATAAGCCTTAGGGCTGTGGTTTTACCATCACCGGCCACTCTGCCCCTTTAGCTTCAAAGACAGCAGAGGGGGTGTATATATGCCATGGCCGTGATGATTTGCAAAGTTGCAAGGCAAAAATTATCCCCACTGCACGCAACCCATTCAACTGAATAGGGGGACCTTGCAGTAGCACCACAACTGTGTGCAATGCATCTATTTGTGACTTGTTAGTGTAGGGTTCAAGGGGTTGAAGTTGGTGGTGAGGAGGTGATACAACACCTCTTCACCACCTGTCAAATGCTCTCTGACAAATGATCCTTTCACACGGGGTGGACTCAGATTGGATCAGCAGGGGACCTGTCTACTGATTTGTGCATAGTGGGTGGATGCCAGGCCCCTGTCTGCTCAGTTTATGCAGAGTGGACAGGGACACAGCCAACTCTGCTTTATGGGAGCTGTCCGTTTACACCTGACACCCCTACAATCCATTCCTCCTAAATAGAGGAGGACTGATCTTCTGTTTTCTTTTTTTTTAGTGGACTGGATTGGATCGAAGGTAAGCAGGTGTAAACGTACACAAGTCTTTTTACACCTGCCATTCCTTATGGACTAATAGACTGTTAAATAGGGTCCACCTGAAAAACTTACATGCAGACCTGATCAGACCCTTTGTGTGAAAAGGGCCTTAGAGTAGCTTTGTTAGTTACCAGTTCATTTATAGTAAATATGCAGTCTTGTGAGTTTTGGGGACAGACTGTTTTTTAATGTAATGGAAAGCTTATTGCTCAAAGGACAGAGAATTTCTTGCAACAAATCCAATTCCCCTGTACAGGTACGAATATTGTTCCATACAGTGAATCCAGAAAGAAAATGTGCACTTGGGTAAAAACTCCATATTTAGGTCAGATTCTTTAAATTTTGCCCGAAGTCCCTTGTTAATGTCATTGTCAGCGGGTATTCACAAACATTGCATGCACACACTGTATGTCCAGAATCCAGCAGACATATATACAGTAAATACTTCATGTCATATGGTTAACAGTATTAGTTTCTCTTGGAAGACCAGTGGCTCAATGTAGGTGACTTAGTAAACTGTCAGGCATAATAATTCAAGGGTAATGATGGCTAATAATAGAGAAGAGTACATTTCCATTTCACTCTGCATATATGAATGTCAGATCCCTACTATATACAGTATTACTGGCTCCTTTAGGCAGTTTCATAATTGTATGTCAGTTTAAACATCCTAAGTAAATTTTAATAGGAGAGAAAACTTATAATACTATAAGAAACTCAGACAAAAAAATGAAATTCACACAAGGAAGCCTCTTTGTTCTTTCCATTTGGATCTCCCTCATGTAACTGACTGTATCCATTAGAAAAAAAATCTACAGGCCAAGGGCATTGCTTGGATCATGAAAAGGCCCAGGGTACCCTTGGATACCCTATCCAGGATCCAAAGTTGAGCAGTGTCACAATGAACAGCACTCATATCCTTTATTGTTCTCCTTATTACTACTATTTTGTTTGTTTTGTGCCATTCTTCCACTTTTTACTTTCTACCACAGCCCTTTCCTTCCCCAAATAACTTGAGTCTTTCTCAGGCATATCTGGAAGTTATTTGCATTGCTGCAAAGTTTTACTTCTTCAAACTGTGCAGAGAAGCTGCTAAGAGTTGCCATAAATACAGTAGGGTATCTCTATGAATCAATGGACATTATTTGATCATGCGATCTGCAATGCCTAATCATGAAGAGCAGACTCACAGGCAATACCTTGTGGAAATGCCATCTGCTCTGGCCATCAGCAGCTTCCCTGTGTAGCTCTGTTGCTCTGCCAGCAACTTTTCCCTGCGGCACTCTCGGCAGTTACTGCTGTAATGATAGTGAGGACTGTTGAACTCCAAACTGAATGAAGAGAATAGGAAAGTGGTACTGAACACAATGCCATTCTCACTTTCTACAGGAACAATTGAGTACCGTCCATGATACTTTTTTTATTTGCACTAAAATACAATTTTTCATGACAAGCTTTTGGGGTGTACCCCCTTCTTCAAGGTCCAAGCAGTACCACAACCCAGTTAGATCCCAAACATAACTGTTTTACAAGATGTAGAAAGCTAGTAAAACACATTAGACCACCTAGGAGAAATATACAACAGAAATATATCATGCTTGGTCTCTAACAACTCATAATTTCCTCCTAATAAATGTAATGTTGGTTTTCAGATTGTGGAGCATTGTCCTATGAATATATAGAATGTAGCGAAGACCAGGTGGACTCTATTTGACTTTTGTTCACCTTTAAACTCTAAAAACCATTTTTACTCTTGTCTATGTCTTGTCATGGAAATTTTGTATTATTGGTCGAACTTTAAATGTGTCATATATTCGTGTTATTCATATGTCTCTCGTGTGGCTTAATTAAAGCTCTGAAGGCTGCAATTGGGCCATGCGCATGTACAATGTATGTATTACAGTACTCAGCTTGGTAATGGATGAGATGGCAGATCTGCGCTTATAGACCGGCGTGTATACCACCACGGCATTCCATGCGAATGCTGCTGTCAGTAGACCGTGGGCCTGTATCCGCATATCAGCAGCATGGTACCACGTGGGCTTCATAACGCAAGGCGCCAAGCGGTGTGAACTCCACGTGTAGGCTTATGCATATCTTACAACCCATTACCAACTTGAAACTGTATCTGGGATGGATGTGTTTTAATAAAGATCGTATCGGGCCCATCCAGGTACAGACTGATATTTTTAGGGAGTGCTTGTGCAGAGAATTTTACATACCAATAGAAGCTAGTAGGACAGGAAATATGACCTCAGATGGCTCATAGGGGGGAAGGGGAGGAAGTCTGCTGACCTCAGAAGGTTCATGGGGGAGGACCAGTGATAGATAATAGCAAAGGCTATTACCAATTGGAATGTACATCTTCTGTATAGGCAATCCCCATTGCATTGTTCGGTGGGAGGGGTTTGACTTTATTCATGTGGGGGGCATGTGTGTATTTTTAATAAAAACAGAGAGCTGAGCCTAAAGCCGGCCCTTATGTGGATTGCAACCAGCCTTAGAGTGTCGTGTGATCATTCTAGGGTAACGGAGCTCCAATCACCTACAAATCAACAGGACCAAAGTATTTGGATGGGCAGGAATCGTGTAGTTTGGCTGCAGTCGTGGTAAGCGAGATTCGCACAGCTTTATGGGGGATTTCTGCGCATCCAACTGCGAGTACTCACGGTAAGGAGAAATTCGTTAAAGCGAATTTCCAAGACAGTTTGGCGAGCCTGGTGGATACTAACGCGTATTCTTGCGTAGCTAACCTAGAACGAGGGGGGAATGGCCATCATGAACTAGCAAAAAGTATGCCGGCACATTTCAGGTCTCTCTGCCATTAAGAGGATCGCTTTTTGCGTGTTCGTGTGGCTGATTTCGCTCTCTGTTAGCTAACAAGAAATACCACTTAACAAGGACCTCGTTTTTTGTCCTAAACTCTTGATTTGTGGGTGAAAGACGAGGGTTTGTCTCTGCGGAGAGCAGCAGAGGGGTTGGATTTGGTCAAGTTTAAAAATCTTCCAACCAAAAATTAAACGGGTATATGTTTTAGTGGGTAAAAGTTGTTGCATAGTGTTAGGTAAGTATTTGTGGGCTGTAGGTACTGTGGTGATTGCTCTACCCCCCTCCACGTGAGGTAATTATTACAGTGCTGAAAGGCTTAGGTTAATTGTTAACTGTTGTAAGATCTCTGTGTTATGTGGTCTGTACAATGTTTTGTGGTACTACTGCTCCCAGCAAGCATGCAGCAGGGGGTCCTTTCTGTTACATGTGCATGTTAGTGTGATATGTTGGTGTTTTATGTCCGTTCTGTGATTGACTTCATATTGTTGTGTAATTGTCCAGTGTATGTTCTGTCTAAAAGTCTGTTTTATGTAAGAGGCAATTTTGAGGCTAGAGTCTGCCGTGTGTTTCCCTGTGGGGGGTCATTCTAGTATTACCATGTGCTTCCCTGTGGGGGGTCATTTTCTTGACTAAACCACATGGACTCCTTTTGTTTGGTGGCCATTTTGTTGGCTACCAAATGTGCAGTAATCTCTATGCAATGTGCATGAAGTTTCCTATATGCATTTGACCCATATTACAGTTTCATTTGTTTGCTTTTAGCTTTAAATTTGCGTATTGCCAGCCAATTTAAAGTGTATTAAGCGAGTTTTCCCTTCACGTGTTCCACATTTAGTGAGCGCGGTGTAGTCTGGGTTTTTGCACATAGATTTCTTGTATAGTGATTATGTTTTTCTTGTGTTTTTCCTGTTAAAAGTAGTTCCTTATTGTAAAGCGGGTTTGTTTTAAGCTGCTGTGTCGCGTGTTTCACGTCCAGCAGACTTTTTGTGTAAACGGTTCTAGGTGGTTGCAGTAAAGATTGCGTGTGTAGCGCAGATCGTTTAGCGGTGCTGATAGGAGTGATTTTTGCGTCAGCAACAAGGTTACTTTTGGCGCAGTTTTTCGGTTTACCTCTGTGTAATTGTTTTACTGTGAAACGTCCCGTGTTTTTCATAAGGATCCACTTTGTCCTTTTTAACAGTTTTTCAGGTTGAAAAGGGTTTTTTTTTTTTTTTTCTGTGTGTATTAGGAAAGTTTTTTTCTTTACACAAATTTCCTAAAGGTCAGTTAGCAGGTTTCTGCCCAACCAGTGACCCCTAAGTAACATCCAAGAACCCCTCTTTTTGTTTTGACTTGTGTTAGCTACTGTGTGCAGGGAGAGAAAAGCCACTTTCATCATTGTGCGGTGTGGCCTGCCAAACACAGTGGGTGATGAGAACCACATAAATTACGCTGTGCGAGTGGGCGGTCCAGGTAAGTATAACACTTAGCCTGGTTACCACAAACACTTCGGGTGATCAGGATCACACAAATTGCGCTGTGGGAGTGGGAGGTGTGCTCTCAGTCTGACCGCCACTTGATGCGCTTCGGGTGATCGATAAGTATCACATAAATTACGCTGTGCTGGGAAAGTGGTGGAATCAGGCCTCTCGGTAGGATCCCACCGAGTGCTCCAGGGGGTAAACAGGTACCCGGACGCGGGATATATACCAGTGACTAGTCACGATGGGCAGTAGTCAGTCCATGAAGAGAGAGGGGGAACCAGCCCTCTTCAGGGTAAGGACAGCTGCACAACTGATGAAGGTGAGTTTGGGGGGGAAGTCTACAGAACCCCTCAAAAGGTGGAATAAATGGTCGAAGGGTACCAGATGGGAAATTCCCCGGGAAGGTACATTTGACGCATGGAGGTGGGAAAAATTCATCTCTGAATTTGGACCACGGATGCAGGCGTCAGAACTAGAGATCGCACAGCTATGGCTTCACAGGTCAATCCGATTAGGGAAGCAAGGCATACATAAACTGGTGTCTGTCCGGAAGAACCAGGTGATGTATACCTGGCCTCCAGAGGGAATAAAACAGGAGGATCCGGTGTCAGAGGTGGAGGAAGCTCTTTCAGGGCTGACTCTACTAAGGCAGGCAGGATCAGGGTCTGCTGGGGTCCCCCAACAACCAACAGTGGCTGAGATAAGTATAACTGCACCTGTCTCTTCTGTTAGTGACGTCACTCTTGACATACCTTCTGTGTCTTCTGTCTCTATGCCTCAGCCTCTACCTCTACCTCTCCCTTCTCCCTGCTTCACCCCAGCTCCTTCTGTTTCCAACTATGAAGCCTTCTCAACAACCGATTTGCAGACTATCTGTGAATCAAGGGGAATAGACACCCGGTTAAAAAAACAGGGCGGATTGCATCAAAGCGCTACGAACCACTGATCAGACCCCTGCCCCCCAGCTATACCCTGATCTGAGGGACCTCAAACCTGAAGGTGCAGTAAGCGAGGTGGTTAATCTAAGCCCACCGATGATGCTGGGTCAGCCCTTGCACTCTTCCCGGACCGAGGCCTATCCAGTCAGGGTGCAGCAATTTGAAGGTCCTCCCAATGCACGGGGGGAACGGACTTTAGGGGAACGGGTAGTTTGGCATGTCCCCTTCACCCCGGCAGAGATCCGCACTATTCTGGCTGAGCTCCCGGACTATCGAGTCAATCCGAGAGGATTTGCTCGAATGTTTGGACAAAACCAGTTCAGCTATGGTATGAGCGGGTCAGATTGTGCGCAGATCCTGTGGGCTAAGGTGGGCATGGAAGTGGCCAGTACAGTGATTGCAGGGTGCTCTATAACCACGCATGAGGAGATGACTTCAGGGGGCAAAGAGTTCTGTACACAGCTAAAGGCAAAGCTTCCAGAAATGTATGGTGCTACCTCTACTACGGACATGATGAAGCTCACCCAGGGTCCTAATGAGGAAAGCGCCTGCTTCTGGCGCCGTCTCAAGCAGACGGCACTGGATGCGGATCTGGAAGTTGGACCTGATGCTCCAACTGAAGGGGTAAAGGTGACCGCGACGCACATTCTGTTGCGGGCCAAATTTTTGGAAGGCATCGATACTAAAATTCGGGAAAGGCTGGTTCTGGCCCGACCCGAATATAATGAGATGTCTATCCCTGCTATCCTTTCCACTCTTGCGGCAATAGAGAGGGAAATGGATAGAAGAAAACAAGACAAGGCCAAAGTTCTTATGTCCCAGACCCCACACGAAAAACCAAGGGATCTGGGTCACAGGAAGGATAGGCCCCCACCCAGGTGCTTCCAGTGCCACCAAACGGGGCACATGAGGAGGAGCTGTCCCCAATTACCTAAAGGTCGGTGGCAGTTCATTCCTGATGAGTCCTCCGCCCCTATGACCACCATGGTAAGTAACTCCTATGAATTCTCATAGGAAGTTGACAAATCGGTGTCGGCCCAGATCCATCTTTTTCTAGAGGAATTAAAATATCCCCTCCCTTGCCTCACCGACACCAGTGCAGCAAGAACGGTCCTGCGAAAACAGGACATCCAAGGCAAGGTACCCCTCTCAGGGGAAAGCCCTCCTAACCCCTACTAACCTCATTATCAAACGATGCACTATTCTTAACCCAGCTTCTCTTCTTCCTGTGTTGGAAGATGAGAAGGGGGGGAGGACAGCAATGACAGTGCTGAATTTTGCAACACGACTAACAATACTAACACCTCTTCTGCTAACATGTCTTCTTTGTCCACTACTAACCTCTCTTCCAAAGGACACGACTGCATCTCTTTGGTGGAACTGGAGTCAGCGGCGACACACCCCATATCACCCCGAGAGTAGCGGTAAGGTTGAACGTCTTCCGATACCCAAAAACCTTGGCCTGAGTGTCTCCCCATTGCCCCCTATTCCATCCGGAATGCCCCTCGGCAACCACATGGGCTGTCACCCTACGAGGTGTTGTTTGGGGGACCTCCCAAAACAGGGTTGTACTTTCCTCAACAGTTGTCGTCTTTGCATTCACAGCTTACAGGTTATGTGCAATCTCTGCAACGGGAGCTGCAGAAGATACACCATCGGGTTCGCGAATCGCTCCCCGATCCAAATACAATAACAGGTGTTCTTTCTATTGAGCCAGGTGATTGGGTCGTCCTAAAGAAACATCAAAGAACCGGACTCGAGCCACGGTTCACCGGACCATACCAAGTCCAGCTGACGACACCTACCTCACTCAAAATCGAGGGACGAGACAACTGGGTGCACGCAAGCCACTGCAAGAAGCTTTTCAGCTACACCAGAGAATGAGGGGTGTCATTTTCCTTTTTCTTTTTGTTTGTATGTCATACATGTGTGTGAACGGAGGAAAAGACGGCAGATACCCCAACCTTTTATTTAAAATGCACCTGCGTTTAGCCAGAACCGCCAACAAAACCAACTGTTGGGTATGCTCTAAGCCCCCACCCAGTCATCACATGTCCGCAATGGCCGCTGTTCATGCCCTATATGACATCCGCGTCGGCATGAAAAAGCAAGGGACCCCTGGTCAGCCCCCACGTAGACATTTATCGGTAGAACTTAATGACACATTTTTAGCAGGTAACATCAGTTTCAGCACCAATATTAGCTCTAGCTCCTGTAGGACCCTCGTCAGTCCATTATGGGTAACTGGACAGCTAGGCAGCCCTCAGGTGTGCTTTAACATCAGCTTTGGCACAGGTAACAAGTTTGTTGGGACTACCACCTGCGAGGGAGGTATAACTGTCAATCTGACTAACCAGACTTCCTTTCTGAGTAACCACACTGACCGACCAGACCACGTGTGTTGGAAGGACGGATGTGATGTGCAGACTGAGGGAGCAATCCCCCAGTCTGTGCAACTGTTGCTCAGTGCCAGAGGCCGAACGAGGAACTCTTCCTGCTCTGCTCTGACAGGTCCATACTATTTTCTGTGTGGTTCGGCAGCCTATAGAACATTTCCCCAGAACGCGAAAGGTTCGTGTGCCCTCATAAAGCTAGTCCCCGCATCCTATGTAGTGATGGACCATGAAGAGTTGATGGTCCACAAGAAGGTAAGGATGGCAGGGAGAGTTCGCAGGGAACTGTTCTCTGAGGGCGACCAGGCATGGGCTTGGTTCCCCTCATGGACAGGATGGGGAATAGAACTTATGAAGCGCCTGAACAATTTTTCTGTCATCGTGGATAGTATGTTTAACGAGACCGTAGAGGCTGTCAGAGAAATTGCCCAAGAACAACGGCAGATGGGAATTTTAGTGCTTCAGGAGAAGATGGCCCTTGATTATCTTTTAGCCGCCAAAGGGGGGTTCTGTGAGTTCATCGGAGAGGATTGTTGTACTTGGATAGAAGACACCGATGACAAGGTCCAGGCCCATATGGACAAAGTTAGTGAACTACAGGGAAAAGCTAGAGCTATAGCTAGTGAGGGTTGGAATCCGTTCAAGGGTTTGGGAGGATTGGGAGATTTCCTGTTCTCCATCGGATCTTGGTTGAAGGAAGTGGGAGTGTATATCCTGATGCTTCTCTTTTTCATCTGCCTTTTATATGCCGCGGTGAGATGTTCCTGTTGCCTCATCGACCGTGTAAGCCAAGCTCGGGCAGACGACCACATCTCCATGCCCGCTCCTGGGATCCCACTCCAACCACTGATCGGAGGAAGACCTCACCAACCAACCACCTTCTCTACAGATTACGTCCTGGCCTCCCTCTAATTTATCTCTCTGAAGACCACATTCTCCAAGACCTTCAAGCAAGCTTCAAGCCTCATCATGGTTTGTGTCTGCAATTTGGAAAACTGTCTGGGTCGAGACCAGCCTTGTGTGGCCCCGTCTGCAGGGGCAATTTGAGAATCTGTTGCTGGATCTCCCCAGACCACCGTGGGATCACAAGCTTTATTCATACCACAAGTCTGTTTGTGGTTTTTGCAAGAGCCTTCCTGTAGTGAAGGTTCCAACGCTCTTGAGGATCATCGCTTCAATCAAGCCTGTTTGCGTCGAGTCTGCGTCGGGTCTTGTTGTTTCAGGTACCCCGTAGAGCTTTATTCTCAGGGACAACTACAGGAACTCTTTGAAGTTTGAGACTACACCCATCAAGCTGAAGAAGATCAAGAAGGGACACGAGGAGAATATGATAAAACAGGAGGGAATGTCATGGAAATTTTGTATTATTGGTCGAACTTTAAATGTGTCATATATTCGTGTTATTCATATGTCTCTCGTGTGGCTTAATTAAAGCTCTGAAGGCTGCAATTGGGCCATGCGCATGTACAATGTATGTATTACAGTACTCAGCTTGGTAATGGATGAGATGGCAGATCTGCGCTTATAGACCGGCGTGTATACCACCACGGCATTCCATGCGAATGCTGCTGTCAGTAGACCGTGGGCCTGTATCCGCATATCAGCAGCATGGTACCACGTGGGCTTCATAACGCAAGGCGCCAAGCGGTGTGAACTCCACGTGTAGGCTTATGCATATCTTACAACCCATTACCAACTTGAAACTGTATCTGGGATGGATGTGTTTTAATAAAGATCGTATCGGGCCCATCCAGGTACAGACTGATATTTTTAGGGAGTGCTTGTGCAGAGAATTTTACATACCAATAGAAGCTAGTAGGACAGGAAATATGACCTCAGATGGCTCATAGGGGGGAAGGGGAGGAAGTCTGCTGACCTCAGAAGGTTCATGGGGGAGGACCAGTGATAGATAATAGCAAAGGCTATGCTCCAATTGGAATGTACATCTTCTGTATAGGCAATCCCCATTGCATTGTTCGGTGGGAGGGGTTTGACTTTATTCATGTGGGGGGCATGTGTGTATTTTTAATAAAAACAGAGAGCTGAGCCTAAAGCCGGCCCTTATGTGGATTGCAACCAGCCTTAGAGTGTCGTGTGATCATTCTAGGGTAACGGAGCTCCAATCACCTACAAATCAACAGGACCAAAGTATTTGGATGGGCAGGAATCGTGTAGTTTGGCTGCAGTCGTGGTAAGCGAGATTCGCACAGCTTTATGGGGGATTTCTGCGCATCCAACTGCGAGTACTCACGGTAAGGAGAAATTCGTTAAAGCGAATTTCCAAGACAGTCTGTTATGTAGTATGTTTTCTGTAAATATTTCATGCACTGTTTTTCTTTTCATTAAATGACAATTAAATATCATTAAGATAAATCCCTGAATTCTCTAACTAGAAATTAACGAACTCTGCTCCTTTTGAAGAAGCTACTGTAAACAACCACAAAACAGAGTGCAAATACATCTAAGTACTCATATAATATAGTGGAGGAAGGATACCCTGTTACATTCCTGTGTACATCAGGGAAAGATACATTTTTCTTGTTCAATATTTTTTATGTCAATTTCAATTGCAAAAACAGCAGAAGAAAACAGTGAACAGACAGCCATGCACAATGATCAAACATGGTATTAATTGCACATATCAGAGACAAATAGGCATAGGCATGTCAGAACCAGCTGGCAGTTATGTACACATTAATTATCATGCACAGAGGTGCCACTGAAACAGCGTGTGGAGATAAAGGAAAAAGTTGTAGAGCTAGATAAGTATGAAAAAAAGATGACTAGGAGTGTTAAAATAGAAAGGGGGGATGGGGAAAGGGAGTAAGTGGCCAGGAAAAAGACACAGCCCATGCTATCATCATAGATCCAGTAGGCAATGTTCAAAATCCCCTAGCAAAAAAAATTAGTCATCCATGGTTCCAGACCAAGCAAAATGTAGTCATTGTACCCTTGAGCTTGGCAGTTAGTTTCTCATTGATCTTGAACCATTGTATCCAATACTCAGTCTCCGAGATAGGTAGAGTATCTGACACCTAAGCTTTCACAAACATCTGTTTTGTGGCCATCAGGACATGTAAATTGATTTTTGGAGCATCCTTGAGGCTTCCTATTTAAAAGTGCTTCAGAGGGTAGCAGAGTTATAGTTTTCTGAAAACACATGCCCTGAATAATTTATGTTTGGGGCCACAACCTATGGGCCACATACAGACATTTTTTACATTTTTAGAATCCCAACAGCTTAAGCTGTAAAAAGTGTGTGTTTCTGTAAAAACATGTGGTATGAGTGTAAAGGGTTACCTGCTCAGCTGCGCTGCCCCAATGATAGGCACTGTCAGTCTGCTGGTACCTAAATTGTTTTTCTGCGAGCTGGAAAATCTCTGTGCAGAGTATGGCTGAAAGTTTGTATATCACAACAGTTCCCGCCAATCATAATATGTAAAAAAAAAAGCTGATCATTTCCCCAGAGTTACTCTGGTAACATTTTATTACTCTGGTCACAGTGCTTTATAAAAAAATGAAAAAAAAAAAAATACTGAGGGTCAGGGACTGATGTGAATGTTCAATATATATGTAAAGCGCTGCGTAAATTGACAGCGCTATATAAGTACCTGAAATAAATAAATAAATACTGTTAAAAAGTAAAAAAAAAAAAAAATGGATTTTTTTTTCCATACTGTCACCAGTCAGTGTCCCTGATCATCACCAAACTAGTTATATGATCACGCTGTACTGCACTGCTGACAGTATGTAAAAAAAAAAAAAATGGTGAATGAAAAGTGCCTGGTATTGAAGTGGTGAAGGTAACTTTGGATGGCTGAAAGTGTATGCACAATAAGCAACTGAGGCTGTCTGAGGCAGCAGCCAAGTAGCAGCTTGCTGTTCCTACATCACTCATCAAAGTGACTCACATTCATATCAGTGATCATGTGTTTTATCAATCAAGTTATGAAAGAACTATCTATAATGGTCCATTCATATCCGCATTACTGCAATGCATGGCAATGCACAGTACAAGCATTAGAGTCAGACAGTGTTATTCATTTTAAATGGCACCTGAATGCACCTGCATTGCAGCACACCGCAACACATTAGTCTACCACTTGTGGTGCAACACCTTAGAAAAATGATGAAAATCCATTTTATGGTGCATTGGCGGCCTATTTAACTGATTAAGCTGCATTAATGGAATGCTCTTTAATGCACCACAACAATCTGAATGGGCCCTTAAATTTAGTTTGTACGTTTTTCTCTGAACACCCAGTAGTCTTCAGATAACTTTTAGATTTTTGATTAATTCTACAGGAAAAAGCTTGTGTTGATCATGCAACTTCATGGTAGAAAATCTGCTTTGGGTCTTACATTTCATTCACTGACCTATTTGCTGAGTGTCTTTGACTTCTATTCGTGCACCAACTGTGCGCAGTAGGCCCCTTATGGTTACCAGCATCCTGATTTTTTTTAAAGATCCTTGAAGCCAGTGAAAATGTAAGCTAAAGTTCTGAGCATTGTCCTTTTTTGTATTCTGTTGTCAAAAAAGAATGAGATGTGTGCATATGCTGTCTAAATTCAGTAGTTGTATTATTTACCCAAAATGTATTTGCAGGTCACAGTCATGTTATACTTGTTGACTGGAATTGCTGTTACAATACATTGGTTATTGTTTTACTAGGAATAAAATCAGTCATAACAATTATCCGAATAATTGCTGATAGACTAAACCACAGTT